>NC_089219.1:2501700-2580321 GCF_963924675.1 Phocoena phocoena
ACTGAACACGAGTAATGGGCTCAGAGCTGACACTTTCCCACACAAATCTCCAGCCCATTTTCAGGCGGGGCTGCTGTGTGCTGAGCAGAGGTGGCGGCTGTAGCGGGCACCTGGTCTCCCGTGAGGTCTGAGGCTGATGGGCCTCGAGCGGGAGGCCCGAGTGAGACAGGTCCTCTGGACACTTAGTTCCCAGGCCTGCAGACAGGAACACATGGATCTCCTGTGGTCACTTCTAGGACAGTTTCATGTTCACATCCTTTTCCCAACAAGCATGAAATGATTTACAGTCACCATAACGAGCAGATGGGGGGGGCGCAACAGACATGCTTTAAGTGAATGAACGAAGAAATGAATGAGGCCCAACTGGTGCTGGGCTTTGGGGATGGGTGAGAGTTTCTGCAAACACACGGCATTATTGCACGTGTGCGTCTGTAATGGGGGGTCGTGGTCATCTGCTGAGCGCTTGCTGTGTGCCAGGCCCTGCGCTGCGTAAGGAATCAGACGTGGTCCCGGCTCCCTCAGAGCTCAAGGCCAAGGCTGCGTGGTCTTGCCCTCAATAACCCGCCTTCTTGGACTCCTTGGGTGGTTTCTGAGGGTGTGGAGGCGAGGAGGGCAGTGTGGGGGGAGTGAAGTGGGACGAGCATGGCTCTGGAGCCGGGCTGCCTGCAGCGTGGAAGCAGCTTGTGAGTCGTATTGCGCTGCGGAGTCTCAAATCGCCCGAAGGTGACATACGGTTCTCCTGGCGCTGATTTTGAGGTCAGGGCTTCAGGCCTGGATCAGCTGGTGCTTCTGTTTCAGGGTCTCTCACCGGCCGGGATCAAGATGTTGTTCAGGGCTGGGGTCTGACCGGAAGGCCTGCCTGGGGAGGGGTCTGCTTCCAGGCTCACTCGGTATTCAGTCCCCGAGACTTGGACGGACGGCCCAAGTTCCTCGCTGGCTGTTGGCCAGAAGCTCCCTCATGGCCTGGCCACTGGGCCTCCCCGTGGTCCACAGCACAGCAGCGTCATCAGAGCAAAGCAGACACAAGGCAGAGAGGGAGGGCCAGCCAGCCAGAAGAAAGAGTCTTCTGCGAGCCAGAGTGATAACCCATTGCCTTGTCATTCTATTCATCAGGACCAAGCCACCAGCAGCCCACACTCCAGGGGAGGGACCAGGAGAGGGTGTGGACACCAGGAGGCGGACCACTGTGGCCACGTCAGAGCTACCTGTCCAGGTGAGCTCACAGCTCAGTTTCCTCACCTGCGAGGTGAGGGGATGGTGACACCAATCCTGTAGGGTTGTTTAGAGAGGAAGTGTGTTCTTAAAGTACTGAGTCCGGAGATCTCTGTGTTGGATGCCCTCAAAAATGGTGTCCTCTTTTCTGGTGACACTGTTCCTGAACCAGGATCGTTTGTCCAAAACGCAGCAAGCTAAACACTGAGACACCGAAGTTTGCAGCAGAGAAATGCTTGTTCACGAGGCAGCCAAGCGAGGAGACGGGAGAACCAGCCTCAGACCAGCCTCCCCACCGCCCCCCGCCAAAGGCCGGGGGCTTGAGATATTTATGAGATAAAGAACAGGGTGGTCCTAGGCATGGGGAAAGGTGATTAGAGGTCGGAAAAAGGTGAGGTAACAAGCGTTCTGTGCAGGTGTATCTGAGTTACATGCTTCCTCATGGGATGTGTGTTCAAAAATGTCAGCATTTAGCATGATCTAAGGTGGGGTTTTGGGCCCTTTGACATGAAAATGTCCTTTGTAGGACATCTGCACGGGCCCAGTTTTTTTTTTTTTTTTTTTTTTTGCGGTACACGGGCCCCTCACTGCTGTGGCCTCTCCCGTTGCAGAGCACAGGCTCCGGACGCGCAGGCTCAGCGGCCATGGCTCACGGGCCCAGCCACCCCGCGGCATGTGGGATCTTCCCGGACCAGGGCACGAACCCGTGTCCCCTGCATCGGCAGGCGGACTCCCAACCACTGCGCCACCAGGGAAGCCCCGGGCCCAGTTTTATGGTCAGTGGTCCCAACCAGTCTTAGCCAGCCTGAGCTCAAACTAGACACAGCTGACTCCAAGCTCCTGGCAAACAACTCGGGCAAACATCTTATAATGTGGGCTACGTGAAGCTTGGAGAGTATGCAATTTGCAGCAGAATAACTGAGGCAAGTTTGCTCAGTGAAGGCAGGCTACAAGCAAGGGGTTTTTAACAAGCTGTAAGATGAGCTCAAGAATGTCTCTTAGTCACCAGTTTCTGTTAACACAGTTTCAACATCACATTCTAAGAACATTTTGCAAAGTTGTGAAGTGAGGGCATTTGTATTTGGGACCCTGAGACTTCCCTGTAGGGGCTGTGATGGCTAATTTTATGTGTCAGCTTGACTGGCCATGGGGTCCCTGGATTAAACATTGTTTCTGGGCGTGTCTGTGAGGGTATTTCAGATGAGATCAGCGTGTGAGTTGGTGCACTCAGGAAGGCTCGCCCTCCTCAGTGGGTGGGCAGCACCTAATCCAGGAGGGTCTGAAGGGAGCACAGGAGGAGGGAGGAGGAACGCACCCACTTTGCCTGCCTCACTGTTGACAGGGGACCTCTCATCTCTTCTGTGCTTGGCTAGCACGGTTCTCAGGCCTCCAGACCTGGACTGAATTACGACACCACCTTTCCTGGGTGTCCAGCTTGCAGACAGCAGATCATGGGACTCCTGCCCATCTGTAATCACATGAGCCAATCCCTCATACAGATCTCTCTGTGTCTCTCTCTGTTGCTGTATCTCTATCTATCTATCTCCTATCTATCTATCTATCTATTATCTATCTATCTATCTGTCTATCTATCTATCTATCTCCTACTGGCTCTGTTTCTCTGGAGAACCCTGACTAATACAAGGACCCTTTTTTCCTTCTTCAACCCCTTTGCCTGTGATTCAGCCAGAACCGTGCTCCCTGGAAGGGCTCTGCCATGAACAACTCCTGATGGGAACCTTCCTCCCTGCGCTGGACTCTCTCTCTCACTGGGGTCTCTTGCTGGGCTTTTTGTGAAAAATGAAGGAGCAGGAGAGGATCCTTCTAGAGACCCCAACCCCAGACCCCAACCCCAGGGAGGCGCCGCTCGGCCTGTTTACACTGACACTCTGATCTCAGGGCATGGTGGCCACATGGAGACACTCTGTGTTTGGACTGAGCCAAGGACGTGATCCTACAGAGTTTTCAGAGAAAGGTTTAACTGCTCAAACCACTACCCTTAGGAGTGAATCAAGTGGGAGTGTCTAGAAATAACGACTGAGGGAGTGGCCATAACATCTTCTCAATAAATGCCCCTGGGGAGCAAGCGGTGGGTGTTCAGGGTGGACACCTCTGAGCCCGGGGCTTGGGGAGCCTTTGCACTCACTCTGCCCCCCTGAGTCTGTTGGCCCCTGAGTCTTTCCTTCCTTCCTTGGCATCATTGACAGGTTTTAGGGGACTTTCAAAAGGTGGGCTCCTGGCTTCACCAGGAGGTGGTCCTGGCCATCACTGCTCTCCCAGGACATGGCACAGAGGAGGCAGGGAAAATGGCTCAAGGAGTGACTCCATCCGGGTATGAGGAGTGGGAGGGGCACCATGTGGTCCTGCTGGACCTGCTGGTGCCACCTTAGGAACATCACTCTGCCCCTCTGTGCCTCGGTTTCCGCACTATGATGGGAAGGGTGTGACTAGACCTGAGCCTTGGCCAGCTCTGGGACTGTGCTGGGTTGAACTGTGTTCCCCCAATGATACATTGAAGCCCTGGTATCGTGAATGTGACCTCATTTGGAAATAGAGCTTTGTAGATGGCATCAAATTACTATGAGCCTGTACCAGATCAGGATGGGCCTTAATCCAATATGACTGTGTCCTTACAAGGAGAGAGAAATTTGTCCACAGATGCAGAGGAGAACACCATGTGAAGACACAGGCACACGAGGAAGCAGATCATGTGACGATGGGGGGCAGAGATTGGAATGATGCAGCCACAGCCGGGGAGCACCAAGGATGCTGGAAACCACCAAAAGCTGGAAGAGGCAAGAAAGGATTCTCCCCTGGAGTCTTCAGAGAGCACTGCTGACACCTTGATTTCACACTTCTGGTCACCAGACTGTGAGAGAGTAGATTTCTGTTGTTTTAAGCCCCGCAGTCTCTGGGACGCTATTCTGTGATCGTCAGTGGTGGCAGCAGGAGGTACGCCCCGGGGGAGAGGGAGAGCTCTGTGTAGCTGGGGTGAAAAGGTGGCACAGAGGTGGAGGGGCTCAGGGTCCCACCATTCACAAGACTTGCAGTCCAGGCCTCCTCTGACCGTTGTGGTGTCAGTGGAAGTCGGGCCAGGGAAGGTGCTGTGTGTCTGGACTAGGATGGGATCCATCAGCTCCTCAGCCTGGTTCAGAAGGACAGACTGGGCTGCTGAGAAACGCTCCAGCCCCTGCAGAGAAACCAGGTGGGGCTGGCTCGACTTGCCCTCAGGTCCCCATCTCTGGTCTCTGGGCCTTGGTCTCCTCACGTGTGATGTGAAGGCGTTTGTCACCCTCCCACTTCTCAAGGGGGATCACGCTGCAGAAGAGCCAGCAGAGAGCCTGCCCGAGCAGCCCGGGGTCCTTGTGGGCCAGGTAGCAGATGGAGCTCCCCTGCATGTCTGGACCTGTCAGGTTGCTTTGTTCAGCCTGTTTTTCCATCTCTAAAACGGGAGCAGCCTTCTCTTCCCCAGGAGGGGCAAATTAAGAGTTGGGAGGTGGCTCAGACGCTGTAACAAAGTACCACAGACTGGGCAGCTTCATAACAGACATCTATTTCTCACGTCTACTTCTCCCTGGTGGTGGCTGGGAGTCTGAGATCAGGGCGCCCACATGGTTGGGTCCTGGAGAGAACCTGCTTCCTGGTTTGTAGATGGTGTCCTTCTTGCTGTGTCCTCATGTGGCGGAGAGAGACATCTCTCCTGTCTCTTCTTATAAGGGCAGTAATCCCACTCATGAGGGCTTGTGGTGGTTAATTTTATGTGTCAGAGTATCTGGGCTGAAGGGTGCCCAAGAGCAGATAAAACTTTATTTCTGGGTGTGTCTGTGAGGATGTCTCCAGAAGAGGTCAGCATCTTAATTGATAGAAGATCCACCTCATCAATGGGGTGGGCCTTGTCTCTTCCACTAGGGCCTCAGCAAAACAAGAGAGCAGAGGGAGGGTGAATTTGATCTCTTCCCAAGCTGGGGCATCCACCTTCTCCTGTTGTTGGACATGGACCCCTTGGTCCTTGGGCCTCCCGCTTGGACTGGGACTTACACCGCCAATCCTCCTGCTTCCCAGACATTTGGGTTTGGGCCAGAGCTGCACCACTGGCTTCCCTGGGGCTCCAGCTTGTGAATGGCACATTGTGGGACTTGTCAGCCTCCATAATCATGTGAGCCAGTACTTCCTAGTAAATCTCTATCTATCTGCCATCTATCTATCTATCTACCTATCTATATCCTGTTGGTTCTGTTTCTCTGGAAATAATGATACAGGACCCTCCCTTATGACCTAGTCACCACCCAAAGGCCCCACCTCCAAATGCCATCACATTGGGGGTTAGGGCTTCAGCATGAGAATTTGGTGGGGGGGGGGACATAAACATTCATTTCATAGCAGGAGGATGGTGTGTTTTAAATCACAAAGTGCTGTGATCCTTTGAGGAAACCATTCAGATGCTTGGCCCTGTCCCTGTGGGGATGGAGAGACGAGGGGGTAACCTGGGTGTGGAGCATCGGGAAAGGTGCCAGGACGATGTCCTGTCTCAGGAGGGAACCTACAGTCTCTGGGCCAGAGAAGGTGGTGACTACAGGGCTGTAGCCGCAACTGTCACTGCTGGGACCTGTCCTGGTATCTCACAGTAAGAAATAAAAGGATGAGCTGTGTTATGGACTCAATGTTTGTGCCTCCCTCACCAAAAAAAAATTCATATATTGAAGCCTTAACCCTCAATGTGATAGTACTAGGATGCAGGGCACCTGGAAGAAAATTAGGTTTAGATGAGGTTGTGAGGGTGGAGTGCAATGTTGCATTTTTCCCAAGGTGGTGTGATGGAGGTGGGGCTCGTTTCCTTCCTTGGGGAACAGTGCCTTGAGGGCTCCCTTGGGGAGGGGCTGGCTTCCCAGGTCCCGAGGAGCAGCTGGTCTCAGCCAGCTCTGTCCTCACGCCTCTGCCTTACATGTGATTAAGTTATTACCCATTTAGTTTAAAGACTTGTCTTATCACCTATTTACAAGACTTATGGATTTCTCATTACTCCCTTTGATGCAACTCAAGCCAAAGTGATTTCCACTCACTTTGTCCAAGCTCTGCCTATAAAACATGGCAGTAGTAATGGGAGAGGGAGAGGGCCACAGGGCAACAAGGCTGAGCGACACGCCTGCCCATATGCACCCCGGGAATTTATCACAGCTGTGTGTGCAGATGATGGTGACCTCCCAACAGTCATCAGCGGACACTCAGCCCAGGTGTCCCCTGCACCAGGTCCTGGAATGGATGAGAATCTGCCTGTGAGGTCAGGGAGCAGAGTTCACGGGTCCCCAGGACCAGACTCAATTTTAATAATTTGCTACAAGAAGTCATAGAACTCACTGAAACCTGATATACTCACAGCTGTGGTTTTATTTTTTTAAGCAGTGAGAAGACACAGATTAAAATCAACCAAGGGGAGAGACTCAGGGGACAGAGTCCAGGAAAATTCCATGGGCCAGACTTTCAGCCATCTTTCCCCACAGAGTCATGGACAGTGTCACCTCCTCCCAGCAATTATGTGTGACAACCTGCACGGGGTATTGCCCACCAGAACCTTGGTGTTCAGAGTCTTTACTGGAGCCCTTTCATCTACACAAGGCACATGGCTGACCTCAGCCTCCAGTCTTTTCGAGGGTGAGCTGACACCACGTGCTCCAAGACCTCCCCCACCATAAATAACATTGTTACGCTCTCCAGCATGGCCCAAGGCTCCCAGGTAAACAAGGATACTCCTACCAAGTAGGACATCAGAGGGCTTAGAGATCACCTCCCAGAGCTGAGGGCAAAGGCCAGACCTCTCTCTTGGCAAGGTTAAATTCTTTATGACACACGTCTCTTCCTCTTGGCCAAGAGGGCTGAGGCATAAACAAACTCAAAGGGGCTCTTTACGTTTTCAAAGAGACACATGTTTCCAGGAAGTGGGTGAGCCCTGAGTCAGGATGAAATTCCCACTTGACAGCATTCTCCAGAAGAACTGTCCTCCTCCAGAGCCTCCGGGAATGCCCATCCTTCTCTAAGGCATGTCAGCCTTTCTCACCCTAGTCACAGACCACTGGTCAAGGGTTGACTTCCTGACAGTGAAATATGAGTTTGAATGAATGGCTTAGAGTGCCCAGGGTGGTGGGAATGGCCCTGTCCACCTCTAGGCCCAAATGACCAAAGGAAGGTTGGAGATGCCCAAAGGGCCAGAACCATGACTCTTGGAGTGATGGGCCACTGACTGAAACTTGACATAGACTCTGGTTTTGCACAAATGTTTGTGACCTAATGTGATGTGAAGCTCACGTGCTGGGAGACAAGAATGGAGGCAGGGTCTTGTGGGCAGATACTCTGTGGACACTGTTCTGTGAGTGGACAATGATGGATGGTTCATTGTTTGGAAGGATGAATGGTTGGCATGAAAGAAGAATGGATGAATGGATGGATGAATGGATGGATGGGTGGATGGATAGGTGGGTGGATGGATGGATGGATGATGGATGGATGATGGATGGATGGATAGATGATGGATGGATGGATAGATGATGGATGGATGGATGGATGGATGTATGGTGGGAAAAAAGAAAAGAAGGTGGTTTAGATGGATGGTGGGTGGATAGATATAAGGATAGATGGGAGGATGGAAGGTTGAGTGATGTGGGTATGGAGGCAGCATGGTGTGTGAGACACAAACTGTGCATAAGAAGCCTAGTGCTGTGAGGCCTTGGGGAAGGTAGCTCCACAGCTCTGGCTGGCCAGTTTGCATGAGGATCAAAAGAAATAACGCAGGTGAAGTGGCGAGCACAGCATCTGGCACAAACTAGACTCTCAGTAAGAAGTGTTTCCCTGTCTCCTAGTTTCCCTGTTGGTACACAGTGCCCACGTGCCCCGGGTCTGCATCCTCAGTTTCCAAGAGTCCCACTGAGTTCCGTTCTGTCCCATGGTATGACCCATGTCCAATAGATATGTCTCATCAAGGACAGAGTGTGGGGAGTGGGTGGTTCAGGCAAACTCAGGTCCCTGTGAGGCAGTGAGTCCACTCCATAAACACTGTGTCTGGGAGCAGCAGTGTTTTGACTTCCCCGGAGATGCTGCATCTTTGTCAAACTCGAGACACCCATTTGTTTGATTCTATCCCCTCCTGCAAACATCCAAAATGACTCTGTGTGGCCATGCATCAGACACAGCTATCCTCAGGATGATTTCCCAGCTCTTCAGCTTGGCACAGATGTCCTTTATTCTCAGATCTTCATTGCTTGTATTTTGAGGAAGTAATGGACACGGTCCTGAGGCTGGGTGCGAGGTTCTGGGGGCACTGCTGTACCTGCTCTGGGGGATTTGTTCTTCCTGGAGGGAGAAACGCCCCTACCCCAACCTTGGCCCTTTCAGACCCTGCATCCAAACCCTGTCCAATGGTCCTTTGTGGGGCCGGGATGCTCGCCGGGCTCCCCCTTGCCTTGGAACCCCAGCTGCCTCCCAGGGTCCAGGGGGTGCAAAGGCTGGTGAAGGCCCTGCTCCCTGACTGTTTTCACGGCTGGTTTCCTCAGCAGTCACACTATCGTCTCTCACTGCCCGTGCCTGGGACTCTCCCAGGGAGCCCTGTCTGCGTGTGGGGCACCCGCGATCACTAATCAATGATTCTTTAGTATGTGTTTCTCCATCATTAGTCACTTCTTTGCCGCCTCATCGTTCCCCTCTCAGGTTTCAGTGGATTTCAGGCATCATTGAGTACGGGATAATTTATTTTATTAGGCAATTTATTTTCTGGGTACATTTTTAAAGGTCAATTAATCAATTTAAATGGAGGGGGGTAAGGAGGGGATCCAAACACTCCTGAGACAAAAGTTACACTTTGCGGGGAGAGAGGTTTGCTTTCCTCTTCTGACTTGGGAAGGATACATGGGGGTCAGAAGACACAAGCATGGGGGCGACCGGACAGTGAGTGGAGGATCCTTCTGTGGAAGGTGGCAGCTGCAGCAGAAAGTAAAGAGAAGGGACGTGCTGGGGCAGGAGGGGGACGGGCCGGGGGCTGGGGTCCGGGGTCTGGGGTCTGAGGCTGCTCATTTATCGTTGGAGCCGAGCGGAAGCCGGATTCATGGAGTGAAAGGAAAACTCCAGGCAGCTGATCCATCCACGAAGCCAAAGTCAGACTCAGGGTGTCCCTGGCGTCTCGTAAATAATAAATAAAAACCCACAGTAAATCTTTAACGAGGAAGACACATGCTCCCAGCCCAAAGTGAACAGTCAGGGAACGGTTTCACCTCATGAGGCAAATTGCCTTGTCGACCAGGTTTCCAAGCACTAGAGGGAGAGGATGGTTGGTGGATTTGACCCCAGCTCCACTCTCTGGCTTCCAGCTTGTGCTTAGCTGGCTCATCAGAGCAAAATATTGGGGGTACTTCAGCATCTGGGACTTTTTCCAGGAAGATATTTTCCTCCCACAACGAGTTTCTTAGTGATGCATTTCATTTCTCATTGATTATTATCCAGTCAGCGTTAATAGCAGCCAGGAAAGAATGCTTACTCTCTGCAAGGAAATTTGTAGTGTGTTCTTATTCCATCCTTTCGAGTGTAGAGCAGGTATCCTTCCTGTTTTTCATCCGAGGCGGCGGGAGCCCAAGAGTGGCTGCCCAGCTGGCTCACTCTCAGGGGCAAGGGCTTGAACCCAAGGCTCCAACTCTGCTTCTTGGCAGTTCCCCTGCTGTGGGTCATACTGGTGCTTTTGCAAATACCACACGGCCCAGGCTCTGAAGCCGCCCACGGTCTCGGGGAAGATGGACGTTTCTCCAAGCGTGGCCTGCTGACCGTCTGGCTGACCCTGGCAACCACAGTGGGTCCACAGAAACTTGGTTGTTTCGGAGTAAAACAAGACAGCAGAAGAATTTTGTTTACGTGAGTTTCACAGAAATCGCGTTATGCTTTTAATAATCACTCTGCTCTTAAAGCTTGGACCACGAGCACAAGTCTGGGCTGGTTCCCTTGAGCAGCAATTAACAGGATGCTGTCATTCTTGGGTTATCACGTTTTCAAATAATTGGCATGTTATTATGTTTGTAAACATCTGTGCTTTTCCTTACTTTTTCGGGATGGTGTAATCTGTTCCCAGTTCCCGAAAAGGGATCAACGGTTCAAAAGTACTTCGTTACGGTATAAAAGTGGTGATACAAATGGAAACATAAATAGCACAGCTTAGAAACATCGAAACAATGTAAATAGCATGTGATGGACCCCGGTGCAAATACAGCAGCAAATCTGTGCGTGCCAGGGCGAGTGAAGCTGGGTGTGAAGTTTCTGTCCATGCAGCAGAATAGAAGTGTTTAAAAAAAGACAGCGGAAAATGTCTGAGAGCTGGAACTTACTGGAAGCCCACGGTCTCCAGGATATGGCCTCTTACCTGGCTTTCAAATAGTGACATGACATCGTGGAAGCTTGCAGTTCATTTTTGGAAGAGTGAAGTGACTGCTCTGGTCAACCAAGTGAGTTAATCTTGACAAATGCTAAATTATGTTTCCCAGCACAAAACTGATAAGTGATACATTTTGTCACTGTGGACAGAGTGGGAACAGGAATGATAAGGATGTCATTCAAAACGGCACACCCTAGAGCAGCGAGAGATGCAATTGCTGGGAAGTTTGAAAAACTAGGTGCAAAGGTAAAGGGCCTGGTGTTTGGAGAGGACAGGATGACGATTTAGCAATGTCTGTCTATCTCACGGTACTCTTGGCCATGTAGCGTGTGTTGATGCCGTTCCTGTGTGTGCACATGGGCTCACCTCTTGCAGTGTGGCTGGATGAGACCACCGGTGGGTCGAGTGTGAACAGCTCTTGGTGTGTGAGCATTTCATGTGGAGAGAGAAGACAGTGGGGACTCCTGGGCCCGAGTCACAGGTGGAGAGGGTTTCTGAGTTGCCCGCGATGCTCTCAAGAGAGCTGTGATGACTTGGAAGGCCATGTCATGGTCTGTACTGAGGGCGTGCCACCTGTGTGTGTGGGCATCGGATGGGGACCCAGGGGACCCTGGGTGCCAGCAGGCTTTGTGCGTGGGGTTGGAGGGCAACGTATGCTGAAGATAGCAGGATGGAACCCAGCGTGCTTACCCAGCCAGGCTGATGGGCAGAAAGTGCAATATTTCACTTTCACTCATGGAAGCTGAGGGGCTGGTGCTCGTACGAGCATTTGAAAGTAGAGGAGGGTTGAAAATACCTCTTCACCATCCTCATTATCCCAGGGAGGGGCTGTCACTCCATGGCCAACAGCGTGGCTTGAAAGCCTAGAATAAGACAGCAGAGTCATCTCAGAAGACTCTTCCTTGGTGGGAAGAAGGCTCCATGTCCAAGATTTCATTCTTGTCCAGCATGTGAAGATTTTCTTCGCCGGCCGGCAGGACATTGTGGATGCATATTGGAAATACTGAAAACTCCATCCAACGTTGCCTTGGGTTAGGAAGGGATATTCCCAGTGTGCATTGTAACACACAGCTCGTTCTCCTCCCCGTTGAGACATCTCAGTTCCCAGCTCTGAATCAACATGCCATCTCAGAGAGCTTGGAAGGCCGTCTTCAATGCTGGTCTTTGTGGCCCGTGGCCCTCAATCTGCGGCCCCTGCTCTGATGCAGCCTGTGGTCTGTTGCGGAGATAGAGGCCACCGGGCAAACACAGATGTGGACGCTGGGTGGACAGAGGCCAGGCCTGGGTAGCCCAGGTTCTGTCTTGGATTTCTCTGCCCTCCTCACCCTGCCAGCCCCCGTTGGGCTCTAGCCCAATGCCCACCACCCTGGAAGCTGCCCTCAACACAGCAGAGTGTGTGGAGCCCTGCTGCCTGGGGTGCTGCCCCCCCGACACCCCGAGCTCCGGCAGCCAGCCCTGGGCTCCTGCACGTGGGGAGGGGCCCCGGCCCTCTGCTCAGACACCGGCTCGTTTTTTCTCGAAAGATCTGGAGAACATGTGCTGAGCACCTCCCTGGGCTCATGGCTCACTTCAAACCTGATCTGATAAATATATGATCATGGGGGTTTGCCGAGATGAAGACTCAGAATTGCAAAGTGGGTTCAGTGCAGCCGCGGCAGGTGGTGGGTTCGGGCCCTCGGCTCTCGAGTGCGACTGTTCTACCACGAGACTCTAGGACATTCACGTTCAGTGGACCACCGATCTGCACTCTGATATACCCTGCGCAGCCAGAAGGAAAAGGACCCTCGGACAGCCTGTTCCAAGGAGAACCAAGGCTGCACGAGCCGGAGTCAGCGAGCGCCCTGCAGGAGCCCCGGGCCCTTCCCACAGAGGAGTCTTCTAGAGCCTTCCAGAAGGCCCCGGCTACACAGAAGTCGGGTGGGATCGCAGGAAGTGATTGAGTAATTAGCCCCCACTTATATTAACGGCGTTTTAGATCAGCCACAGCTGAGCCAGTCTTCCGTCCTGTGCATTGGAGAACCGGAGGGGAAGGGGAGATGTAAAACTGTGAATAAAAAAGCGGAAAAGACAAAATAGTGGTGCCAGTTGTGTGCAAGGGAAGCAGCGGGAAGAGGTAGGGATGGGGAAAAGGAGGCCGAGGGCGCCTGGCCCTCCTGGGCCGTCTCAGCTCCCGAGGGCCTCCCTCCTGGTCACGGGCCCTCCCCTCTCACCCAGTGGGGCCCCTGCAGCCATGTTCACGGACCTGGCCCCCATCCCCTGGTCACTGGCAACTGGTGTAGGAGCCAGGCCTCTCCCCTCTGAGTCTGGATGGGGGACGAAAGGGCCCCTGGCAGGTGGCTGGGTCTGTGCCTTGCAGTGGTGACAAACGCAGGCTCTGCGTCCCACCGAGCACGTCTGAGCCCCGACCCCACTGCCCAGCAGCTCCGTGACCTTGGGCTGTTTCCCTACAGCTCCTGCCTTGGGCTCCTCCTTTGAAATGGGGCTGAGGGTGGAGCTGGCCTGGGGGTGGGAGCTGCGGGGGGGTCAGCCTGTCGGACGCCCAGCTCCGGGTCCACAGCCCAGGAAGCAGCTCTGCCAGTGCACACGCGAGGCACCTCCGGGTTCGGGCCCCTCAGGGCCTGGCCTGACGGTCTCCTTCACGGGATCTTGGAGAAGTGAGTTCATGAAGGAATGTGTCACGTAATCAAGCAGCTTGCCGGATGAATGAATCTGGCTAGTTCGCCTACAGCTAACAACCAGTTGATTATTTAGGACATGTTAGTCTTGGGAAAATG
Source organism: Phocoena phocoena (assembly GCF_963924675.1). Classification (NCBI taxonomy): domain Eukaryota; kingdom Metazoa; phylum Chordata; class Mammalia; order Artiodactyla; family Phocoenidae; genus Phocoena; species Phocoena phocoena. The sequence goes on from NC_089219.1 coordinate 2,515,087, forward strand.
AATGAAGACAAACTCCCCCCTCCCTCCAAGTCCTCCTGAGTCAGTCGAGAGAATCTGCTTGTCCAGCTCGTCGGAAACGGCAGCATTCCCCAGACACAGCACCTGCTGGAAATGGGTTCGAGCCTGGGGCTCTCAGAGGCTGTCCACGTGGATTTGCCGTTTGCTCCGACAGAGCTGAGAGTGGGACGTGTCGGAGGAGGTGTGTGAGGGCAAGTTAGGGGCCGGGGACGGGTAACGTCCACGGCAGCGTCCACGGGTGCCCACGTCCCGCTGGCCTCTGCGGCGGGCGCTGGTGCCGGGTGGGGAACGGAACAGGGGAGGACCCTGCTCGGAGTTACAACGGAGAGGGGCTGAGAGCGAGGGGCTGCCCCGGCACCTGCAGAGTCTCTTGTAGGAGGTCCGGTGGGGTGGCTGGCCGGCCGTGGAGGGGTGGGAGGGAGGGTGGGGACTGGGGTGCAGTGGGTGTATGGAGGCGCCCCGTGTCTGAGGTGGGCGGGAATTAGGGGCTTGAGAATGCAGAGCCAGCACGGGCATGGGACCCACTTCTCAGACAGGAGAGCGGAGGCCTGGGGGGTGTAAGTAACATGCCCAGTGTCACTCAGCCTGTCCGGACCCTCCGATTCCACAGCCCAGCCTCCTGGCGGCACGTGATGGTGTGCGTGGGCCGCGTGGGGTGGCCGGGCGACAGCCGAGTCCAGGTGCGGCCTTGGGGAGTGGTGCTCTGAGGCCGCCAGGCCTCTCAGGGGTCCCTACTTCTCCCCCAAAGCTCCTGCCCTCTGGTCCCTCCCCACAGCACGCAGAGGCCACCATCTGGGGTGCTCAGGGCGGCTCTGGTTTCCCGAGCACCTGCTGAGCTTCGTGTCCTCACATGCCACCCATTGTCCCCACTCCCACCAGCACAGCGGGTATGACGGTCCCCGTTTCACAGGAGGGCAGAGTCACAGGAGGTCCAGCAGTGGGCACGGCCCCACAGCTCAGGAGGGACCAAGTGTCTTTCTTCTCACGTTTCTCTGATTCCACCGACTCCAAAGCTGGGCCACGCACAGGCTTGGAGTCCTATTCACGTCCCACACAGCCTCTCTGGCCTCAGTCTATCATCTGCGAAGTGGGCGTGATGCCCTGTGTGGCTGATGGAGGGCCCGTGGGAGTCTGTCCTGCAGCAGCTGCTCTGGGGCAGACGGGCACTGTCCGGCGGCCCAGCCCCTGCTGGCCTGCGAGGCTGAGTGTGTCCACAGCCTTCAGGAGGTGGGAGAAACAGCCTCCTGGCTGCCCCTGGCCCACCTGCCTCTACCGCGGGGCCAGCTGCTCCAAGGGCCTGGACCACTGCATGCGCTGTCTTCCTGCTGTAGTGACAGGCAGGCATTCCCTCCTCCACTCCTTCCGGAGTCTCTAGCATTCTTAAAAAACAACAACAACAACAACGCAACTTTGAAGGGTTCTCTTCTTAGCAGGGAAAACACATCCATAAATCTATATTAAGAAACAGAACACGATAGACTCTCATGGCTGAAAGAAGTTGGCCTTTTGACAGGTGATGCCGGACACCTCCAACCTCCGGGGCCGGGATGCGAGCTCAGAAGGCATCATTCGCTGCTAGATGGCCCTCTGTTGCCTCCAAGGACGTTCTGCCCGTTTGCCCCTGGCAGGCCGTCTAGAGGAAGCCCATGAACCCGAGATTGGTCTAGAATCGCGGACTTAGAAAAGCGAAACAAAACAGAACGCCGCCTCCCAGCCCCCCTTCCCCTTTTCTCCCTCTCTGTCTGTCTCTGTCCTTTGCCTCTCTCTCTCTCTCACTCTCTCTCATTCTCTCTGTCTCTCAAGCTTCTTGTTTGCTCCTCATGCGGGAGAGCCTGAGGGCTGTGGGGAACTCACCTTCACCCCTTCCTTGGGCTGCAGGGACCCCCAGCCGGGGAAGGCCCCCCTCACTCCCCAGGCATCACCGAGGCTCAGATCCCACTCACAGGTCTCCCCTAGTCCCTTGGGCCCCCGTCGCATCTGTCCCAAGAGGACCCACAGGAAAGAGGGGAGGGAGGGGGGAAACACAGCGGGAGCTCTCGGAGGCGAGCCTCGGCCTGGCGCCCCTCACTGTCACCCCTATCCTCCCCCGAGTGGACGCCCTGGCTGGGTGGGCACTGGGGGAGTGTTTTCCTGGGATGCAGTTCTGTTCCTTGGAAACTATGATCCCTTCGGTCTTGCCCCTAAGCTCTGGGGCTCTGGTCCAGACCAGCGTTTGCTGCAGGACTAATGGCACCCGCCCCGCCCCCCCGCCGCTATGAGGATTTCCAGGCCAGTGCTGGAGCAGGCACTGTCCTCGGCCTGCTTTGTCCCCCTCAGTCCCTTAGCTGGGCTTTCCCTGGCCTCAGGCAGTTCCTGACTCGTGTATACCAGTCAGTGCTCAGCCGGAGACTTGACAGTCCACTCACATCACTGGATTTCTCTCCAGGAAACTCTCTTGCCTCTGGGGATCCTGCACAACTGCCCGGTCTCTCTGGACTTTTAGCTGTGTCTCTTCACCCAGGGAGCCACAGGCTCTGCCTGGACCCCTCCCCCTGCTCCCCTGGGAACCATCCAGCATGGAGCTTGGGTCACTGTGGGGCTCACCCCCCGTCCTTTTCCATCCCTCAGGGGTCACTGTCCTTCATGGCCTGATGCCCAATGTCTTGAAAACCATTATTCCATATACTTGTCCCGCTGTTTCTGCCAGGGCACAACTTGGTGTCTGTCACTCCGTCTTGGCTGGGAGCAGACGTGCCGCTTGCATCTCACCCCCACTGGAGAGCGTCCTCCACCATGAACCAGATGCTACGACACTGAGTCCCCTGCCCTGCCCCGCCCACCACGTGCGTGACCAGTGTTCTCTACTGAGCTAAATCCTCATGGATTTTTTCCCCCTGAAGGCCGACGGCATCTCAGAAGTGTGGGAGCTGACGTCTGTTTTCTGCAAGCGCCCGATTCACCCTCCTCCCGTGCACCCCAGCAACATTTAATGGCCTCTTGCACTTTTTCCTGGAGTGTGGCGTTCTCCCTCCAGAATCTGATGGCCGCATGGTAGCTGCGGAATTTAGTGTCCTTGTCCCCGTGGCTTTGCAAACAGGAGGCTGCAACGCGGGGGATTTTCCTATATGCTGGGCACTCAAGCTCCCGTCAGCCTGTCTGCACTTTTGGTGTACGGAGGAGAAGCAGGTTTCTGAGGATCTGATTAAAGTTCTGGCAGTGTCAAAGGTCAGAAGCAGGAACAAGTGATGAAAGGAGACCAAGCAAGCTGGAATGTCCATCGTCGGTGACCCAGCGCGAGGTCGGCTGAGGCAGGAATGAGCTTCTCTCTCCAGCGAGATGCTGATACGCTCACCTTTCCCTTCACAGTGAATTCATGGGAGAGGGAGGGAAGGTCACCAGGAATCACAGAGCCCCCTCCTATGGGGACGTCTGCTGCAAACACCCCCAAGCCACTCTTGCCCACCTGGAAGTGCAGGGGGTGTCCGCCGCTCTGGGGTCTTGGAGGATACGAAGAGTAAACCGTTCAGAAGCCCAGCGCTGTGAACCAACCACAGATGCACATATAGTCATACCTGGACCATGAGGGCTCGGGGCCTCACCTCCCTGGGGGGTTGTGCAGAGGCCACTTGGGGATGGCAGCGAGGACACAGCACAGAGTGGGCGGCACCAGGTCCTTCCTGTGTGGCAGGCACTGGGCTTCTTCCTAGTGTTGACTGAAAATAGTATGGAGGTTCCTTAAAACAATAAAAATCGAGCTACCATATGATCCAGCAATCCCACTCCTGGGCATATACCTGGAGAAATCCATAATTCGAAAAGATACATGCACCCCAATGTTCATTGCAGAACAATTTACAATAGCCAAGACATGGAAGCAACCTAAATGTCCGTTGACAGCGGAATGGATAAAGAAGATGTGGTACATATACACAATGGAATATTACTTGGCCATAAAAAAGAATGAAATAATGCCATTTGCAGTAACATGGATGGACCTAGAGATTGTTATACTGAGTGAAGTAAGTCAGACAAAGTCAAATATCATATGATATCGCTTACGTGGAATCTAAAAAAAGTGTAAAAACGAACTTATCTACAAAACAGAAATAGAGTCACAGATGTAGAAAACAAACTTATGGTTACCAGGGGATGGCGGGGGAGGGATACATTGGGAGATTGGGATTGACAGTTACACACTACTATATATAAAATAGATGACTAATAAGGACCTACTGTAGAGCACAGGGAACTCTATTCAACACTCTGTAATGGCCTATGTGGGAAAAGAATCTAAAAAAGAGTGGATATGTGTATATGGGTAACTGATTCACTTTGCTGTACACCTGAAGCTAACACAACATTGTAAATCAACTATAATCCAATAAAATTTTTTAAAAATGCATGACAACGTTAGAGCTGTGAGTTAGGTTTTATCTGGAGCAAAATTAGGACTATAGCCCCGGAGACAGCCTCTCAGTAGCTCTAAGACATCACTCCAAAGAGGAAGGGCAAGGTCAGTGTTCCATATGGTTTTAGGGAAGGGGGCACGTGTGTCAAGCACATGTTTTGGCAGAGGCTTCCTGCTAGTCGTGAGGAGCGGACGTCACCGTGAATGACTTTCGTGCTTTTCTAGATACGAGGAGATGCAAGAGTTGGGCTCATAAAATCTTCTCCTGAAAATATCTAACTATCTGAAGGCTGGTTCTGCCAGTTTTCCTGGAGCACGGAGCACCCCATTCCTGACCTCCACCCTGAACTCCTTTCAGGGTGTGGAAGGTCAGCGGCTGCAGTGGCCAGTGGCTTAGTCCTTTTAGAGTCAGGTAGCAAGTACCAGGTTTTAGTTGGCACCAGTTTAGGAAGAGCACAGCAACTGGAAACTCTGAGAGGGATGTTGTAAGTACCTCCCATCCCTCTGGACCATCCTTCCCCTCCCCAGAGCCCTTGAATAGAGCCGGTCAGTGTCCTTCTCATGGCCCTTCCCCCATGGCATTTCCCACAGGCCTTGATGACCAGGAGCTGATGGGAGAGGCGGAGGGCAGAGTGGACAGCATCCACACCGCCAGCCCTCGACCCACGATGCTGGTGGGTGGGCATCAGCTCTGTGTTCAGGCTGAAGTGGGTTCTCTCCAGACTCTGAGTGCAATTAGAGAGCCCCTCAGGCGGGCTCAGGGGGAAACGGAGTGAAAATAAGCCGAGCGTTGGTGAAGCAGATCCTGCGAGGGATAGCGGGGACTTTAAATATTGCAGACCAGGGGGGCTGATGTTGAGGCAGGTCCTGCTGGTCCCCTCCTGGGTGCCCGTCCTCCAGCCCAGTGAGCCCAGCTCATCCTCAGGGCCTCTCAGCTCCTCTTACCCTGTCCCCACTCCTCCCAGATGGCTCCCCTTTACTCTCTGGTACTTTCCTCTACTTGCCTACATTGAGCACTTGCTGTTTACAGACACCCAGAGGGCAGGGATACCATTGAAGGGGCCACAGCCAGGCTGTAGAGAAGGCCCTGGACATGGAATCAGAGCATCAGAACCCAGACTTTTCATGAACTGGCTGGGCAGCCTTGAGCAAGCAGGTAAACCTCTCTGGGCCACAGTTTCCTCAGCTGGCACGTGGGGCTGATGGTCCTCTGAGTTGAACGGTTGTCAAGAGTCAAATAACAGTTTATAAAAGTGAGAGGATGTTTATTAAAGCTCCTAGCATGTGACTAGACACACAATACCAACGACAACCAAAAATCCACTTATTAGTTGAGCTGCAACTAATTTTGAGAAGCTGACAGAATGTGCACAGCACTTACTTGAGGGAAAAATGATTCCAAATTTCTCAGCCAGAGGCAGAATGGAGTCCTGGTCCAACCTGAAAATAGCTACTTTGATTTATTGGGAGCTTACTATGTGTTGGACACTGTGCATATGGCTTATATAATAGGATAAAGTTTAGTTTTATGTACAATAAAACCAAAAATAGCACTGGCTGAGTACATAAGAGCTTAAAGGATATAAAATGAAGGGCTTCCTCAGAGTTTCTGCTGTCCCCAGGGACCCAGGATCCCTCTGTATTTCCTCTATATCACACAAGACTTCCATTCTCAAAGGTACCTCATGGGACAATATGGCTGCTGGAGCTCCAACCATCACATTCTTACTCTAGCCAGAGAAAGAGGAAGGGAGGGAGGACAAAAGAGAAGGACCTTCTACCTGATTCAGCTCCCTGTAAGGGGCTTTCCCAGAAGTCTTACTGACAATCCTCCCATTATAGCTGCAGATAATGAAGGGAAGGGAGAAGGGGCAGATGCAGGGCACACCAATGTCCTTTAAGGGCCACCACCCAGAGTGGCACACTGTGCTCCTGCTCGCGTTTCATTGGCCAGAATGTAGCCAGATAGGAAATGTCTTCTTTGAGGGGGTGCATTGCTGCTCCACATACAACTGGGATTCTGTTTCTGAGGGGAAGATGAGAGGGAATATTGGGAAGACTCCCAGGAGCCTCTGCCACATGGAGACTGTCTCATTCAAATCTCACATGGACGTGAACATGTGCATCGGGCTTACAGGTGAAGAAGCTGAGGGTCTGAGAGGCAGAGTGCTTTGCCTCAGGCTCCCTCACTCTCCAATCCTGACCCAAGCCGTCTGCTGTCAGCTCGGGCTGGGTACATGGTCAGGTCCAGGGTCAGATGAAGGGCTTTAGGTCAGTGCCCTTTCTCCTTGGAACACCTGAGAAGAATTGGTGATTTCCTCTGCAGAGTTGTGGCCAGGAGGAAATTCTCAGTCTCCCCTGAACTCTGCAAAGCAGAGGAGGGCAGAGCTGTGTGCTGGGAGCCAGGACTGCAGGGGAGGGGGCATCGTCCACAGGAAAGGTGAGATTGAAGAGGCTCTAAGTACCCATCAGTGAGGCAGTGATTTCAATCTCACCAGCAGCCCTCGGACATCTCCTATTGCAGCAGGAGCTGGGGTGGGGGGCTCACGTCCCCTCTGTGCCTTGTCTGGAGCATCAAGCGGGATGGCCCCACAGGTTTCCCTGCTCTGTGTGGGCTCAGGTCCTTGGTAATATTCCCACTCCTTGGGAGGCAGATGTGTGTCTCTGATTCTGAGCCACATCCACATCTGTCTGGTCTCCTGTGGCCGCAGGGAGGGCAGCTCCACAAATGCCACCGGGAGGAGTGGCTGCCTGGAAATGAGAAGTGGCCTGTGGCCTGGAAAGTGCCTTCTGGTAAATCAGCGCCAGGACATGGCAGCATCTGCTGAAATGGCTTTGGGAACAGGGACATCACGTTCCCGGCATGCCATTAAATCTTCCTTCAGAGGGTGCGGATCCCAAGGCGGACATGATCGGAGGAGGAAGGGGGCAGAGGCTCATGGCTCGTGAGTTACTTGGGCTCTCCCTGCTTATCCTACCAATTCCTCCTTGAATTCCGTGAGGTTCCCCTGGGTACTTTCAACAAACTCCCTCTTAGCTTTAGTGGATTGGAGTTGGGTTTCTTTCACCTGCCAATTCATAAGGGAAGGAAAGCTGGGGGAATGGAAACCTTTGTGGCACACAACTCCCCAGCTGACTCACAATCTCCACCTTCCTGTGCAAGAAGGTGCTTTTCTGGCTCCATGTCCAATTCCTCTTTGGTTTTCAAACATAGTCAATTACCAGGCACAGGTATCTCACAAAGCCTGTGTTGCAGGAAGTCAAGTGCTAGCCACTTGATTTCAGAGCAAGATCTATAGTCCCTCTGCATTTTTTTTTTTTTTTTTTTGGTCCCTGGATAGGTTCCCTTCTGCAATGGACAAATCCAAGTGTCCCTCAGATTCTCAGGGGTCCCACAGGAAAGATTTCAAATGACAGATGAACTGTGGAGGAAGAGGACGTTTAGAATTCCAGATGGACAGAGGCAGGTAAGGAGATGACTGCAAACACCAACTGCCTGGGAGGAAGCATTTTCAAGGCTGGGCAGAGAATCTTAAACACACTTGCAAGAGGCAGGAGCCTGGAGAGAAAATGGATTAACCTGAAAAGCTCCCCCCAGCATGAAATATGCTCCCGGAGTCAGCATTCAGTGGAGCTCGAGAAGAAAGTTGGGAGGAAGCCCCGGGGAAGGACAGTGCTGGGAAAAATTACCAGCTCCCACGGCTCACCTGTCTCTCCTTCAGCACCCAGGACAGCTCCATGCCCTTTGGTGAACAGAGAGAGTCTAAGATGTACTCACACAACAGTTGGATGTCACTGGAGGAAGATGATTGAAATCTTTAACTGTCAGAGTTGGCAATGGCCTTAAAGATAATGTAACTAACTTTTCATTTTCCAGCTGAGGAAGCTGAGCTGACACGGGGGAAATATTTTGCCCTGGTTCATGCTATTCGTTTGTGGTGAAATGAACCAGAATTCAGGCTCCTAGATTTTCCATAAAGCTCCCATCTCATTTTGCCCAACTGAAGAGTCCATTTCTCTGCAAACACTAGCACAACTATTCATTGAAAGGAACAGGATAGCTCTCAAGAATAGGAGTACGGGCTCTGGAGTCGGTCTGTCAAGTTATAAGCCCATCACTGACACTAAGTTGAGCTTTTTAACACCTTCAGCCTCAGTTTTCTTGTTTGTAAGATGAAGGTGCTGTTACCTATACTTGCACCAGATGGTTGTCATGAGGATTTAATGAGATGATGTAGGTTGACACTTAGTAAAAAGAGAAAAAGTTTCTCCTTACTTTAGAGGTGAGGAAACTGAGGCTCCGAACTTTTCCAGGGACACTCAGCTCTTAAAGGTCAGAGCTTGGTTTGGTATTGCTCCACAGACCACAGAGTCCTTGTTATTTATTTACTTTTTTTCGGTTTTTCTTTTCTCTCTTCTGTTCAAATTGGAGAGTTGAGATATCTTCATGTTCACGGTTTCTTTCCTCTGTCATTATTGTTACACTATTAAGCCCATTCAATGAGCTTTCAAAATTACAGTGGTTGTAATTTTCAGTTTTTATTTTTCTTTGCTGAAACATTTTAGATGGCTGTTAATTTCAAGAGTGTTCCCCTTACTTGTTGGAGAATTTTTATAGCAGATGCTTTAAAGTCTGTTGGATAATTCCAACATCTGTATCACCTTGGCATTATCATCTATTAATTGTCTTTTCTCATGAGTTTGAGGTTTACTTTTGCTTCTTTGTATGCTTAGTAATTTTAGATTGCATCCTGGACATTTAAAATATTACGTTACGAGTCTCTGGGTCTTAATTAAATCATATGTAGAATGTTGATATCTTTGTTGATTTGTCAGACCATCAACCTAGTTATGTTCTGGCCACAAGTTATGACCAGCCCACTGAGGGTTGTGGTTTCATGCCAGTTTCATTTTCAGTCTTTGCATTGCTGCTGCTTGGCTCCGTCCTGCTCGTCTGCCATTTATTGTCTAGCCTGGTGCCTAGGAAGCAGTCTATCGCTTAGTGCAGTTCTCAACATCTTTTTTCATGCTCTTCACAATCAGATCCACACATGCACAGTTTGGGAATAAGCCCAGAAGTTTCCCAAGCTTTTTTCTCTCTGTAGTCTCTCTGGTTCTTCCTTTTTCTTTAAGACTCCCATTTATGGTTCTGGGGCCAGAAAGTTAGGGCTTTATTTGTCCTGCTCTGCCATGTACTTCCTACAATGAATCCTGCCTGGGGCCAAATAGTAGTGGACAAAGAGACAATAAAAGCAATTGAGGGGGGATCTACTCCACTCTTTTAGGAGAAGAAGAGTCTCTTCCCACAGGATTTTCACTCCTGTGAGTTCTCACCAAGGCCGCTGTTGCTGCTGCCATGGTGGGATTGCTTGGGGGTTGGAGTATGAGAATGGAGGAAAGAAAAAAGGGGAGACTCCTCTATTCTATACGAGTGTTAGAGACCTGCTCCTCAAATCAGAACTAGAGGGCTTCTCCCAGAGCTCTCTCTGTCCTCAGCAATGTCCACTTCTGGGTTTTGAGTCTGAGTTGAGCCTAGACTATGAAATCCTAGAGGAAAATAAAATGGCATACACACAAATGGTTCACTGATACTTCGAATTCTGGTCTCCTTCTTCCATCAGTCTGCTGTTTGCTTTGCAGAGTCTTGCAGAACTGCTCCACGCATTCTGCTCAGGGTTTAGAGCTGCATTCCATGGGAGAGGAAGGGTGGAGAGAACCTTTTCCATCTTACCCTCAGAGCTTGGCTTAGATCTGTGTGACTTCAAAGTCTACTTGGTCATCTGGGACTCTTTGCCTCTCGGATGTTCCCAGTGCATCCCTGGGACATAGCGTCTCCACAGCAGAGGTCCAGAGGAATTCCCAATGGAATTGTCTTAGACTGCCAAGGGCAATCATCAAGACAACTGCAATATCAAAAAGCTGGAGTCACCACCAGCCAGTAGTAACACTAGATTGAAAATATAGCTCCTGCCCCCAAAGCTCACTGTTAGAGATCAGAAGCTGTTAGGTAAAGTCATATAAACATAAACTCTTAGGGAGCAAAAATGCAGGACAAGTCACACCCCCTATGCTCACGTGGCATTTTAGGCCCAGCACTGATGGCATAGAAGGTAGATCTTCCCCTTTCTCAAGCTTTCTCCTGGCTGCTCAACAGTGGTCCATACTATTATTTTCTCAGAGTTACTCATTCCTTCCTGGGAATGAATTAGTTTCCTGGGGCTGCCATAACAAAGAACCACAGACTGGGTGTCTTAGGCAACAGTAATTTATTTTTCCGCAGTTCTAGAAGGTGCAAGTCCGAGGTCAAGGGATCAGCAGAAATGGTTCATTCTGAGGACTCTGAGAGTATCAGTTCCATGTCTCTCCTCTAGATTCTGTTGGTTTTTTGGCAAGAGTTGTCCATCATTGGCTTGTAGATGCATCACCCCATCTCTGCTTTCATCTCTACATGGCATTCTCCCTGTATGTGTCCTGTGTGTGTCCAAATTTCCCCTTCTTATTAGGACACAAGTCATATTGGTGTCCTACTCCATTATGACCTCATTTTAGCTCAGCTAATTATATTTGCAGTGACCCTATTTCCAAATTAGTTCGCATTCAGAGGTTCTAGGGGTTAGCATTTCAACATGAGTTTTGGGGGACACAGTTCATCCCGTGACACCTCCTCCTTGCCATGCTCATCTGTAGGCACGTTCTTGCCAAGTCTGACTTTGGGCCTGGCCTTGGGGTTTGCTTTGGCAAAGGAATGTGAATGGATGTGATAGAGCCTATTCCAGGCAGAAGATTAAATGTGCACCTGTGGTTTGGCTCTGTGGTTCTCGCTTCTACTCCTCACCATGAGGATAGCAGGTCCGGATTTGGGGTGTTTCTTGAGCCTGGGTTCTAAATGAAGAGACACATGGAGCTCTGCGTAACCCAGCAGAACATAGCAGAGCCCAGCAGGACCCAGCAGAGCCCAGCAGAGCCACAGCCAATCTACAGCCCTTAGGTAAAATGAGAAAGAAATAATTGCTTTTGTTGTAAGACCCTGAGATATCGGGATGTGTGTTACTGCAACAGAAGTTGACCATTATGCTAATTTTCAGCATAATTAATGGCTGGAGGGAACCACAGATGCCAGCTGACGTGACATAAGTACTTAAGAACTCCATCACACACCATAAAAACTTTCTATTATTTTAAAATACTATTACTGCTAATAAGAGCTTAACGGCATCAACTTCACCATCATTTGATTTGAGGCACACATGGATGGAGGCATATGAGACCTGACTTAACTGTTGTCTGTGAATTATTCAGAGAAGTTTCTGCCGCGAGATGCAACAGGATGGGGACATCGTGCTCCTGAAGGCTCTGGATCCTGGGACCCGCAAGAACAAATGAGGTGTTCCTGATATAAGCAGACCAATGCCCTCTGTCTTGTCCAGGATCCTGAGCTATGACATGGTCCCTTACACCCTCTCTTGTGACTGCCAGCTCTTTGGAAATCCACTCATCCTTCCCAAGTGCCAAGGCAGTTTAGCTCTGGGGTGATTCAAATCTAAAGAGGATTCATCTTCCAGCTCTTTGCCTCCAGGATTGCACCGGGAAGCCAGACCTTTGACTTCCAGTGCAGAGACCACACACAGGGTCTTTATTTGGACAGCAGTGATGGATGGGGGGGCTTCCCCTGCTGGGTTCAGGTCTTGCCTGGTATACCCCCAGGCACTCCATAAAGGTCTGGTCAATGAATAAAAGTGCCTCCTATATCTGCGTTGTGCTCTTCGGTCTACAAACACAGATGACAGAGCTCGGTAGGTTCCAAAGCCCCGCACTTGTGAGGGAGGCATGAGGATCCCAGTTTCATAGTGGAGGCAGCTGAGAAAATAAATAGGGTCACGTGGCCACTTAGTTGGGACACTAGGATTTGAACTTGGGTCTGTCTGACCCGATGAGCAGGTGGTGGGGTTTGGGGGGTAACCAAAGGCCCTCCTGCCTATACACCCTCCCCATTGGCTCGGTGGCTCCTGAAATTCACACAGAGCTCTTGCATTAAGGCATTGAATGGAAACCCCTATTCTACCTTTGCTACCCATTTACGTTTTAGGATAGTGTGTTGATCAGACTATGTGGTTACCACCCTGAGAGATTAGGGTGGAAGGCAGGGGTTTTCCGGGTGAGGGGACGGGAGGGGAGAGAAGGTCCATGGTGGAGGCTTCCCTCCCAGAAGAACTGAACTCTGCCCTGGGGGTTCTGTGTAAGCAGAGGACAGAGGAGGATGTAAAGGCTCATGATGGGGTTGGGGGAGGGGGAGGGAGGCCAGAGCAGCCCCATGGAGGAAGGAGGCTGAGTGGGGCTGAGTAGGTGGAAAATGTTAGGACATGAAGAGCCAGGGAGGGAAGGAGTAAGTCAGAGGTTGGCTGGAAACCACTGACCTCTTAGGTGTCAGGAAGCTCCTGTATCCAAGGAAGGTGGTCGGGGGAGGTAAGCAGCTCTGGGCAGGGGCTAAACCCTTGGCCCTTCCCCCATGAGGGAGGCTGACACTTGGCTGCATCCAAACCTGGCTATCATGGCCCCGCTACCTCATTCCCTGAGCCCCACCTGGCATCTGGTTGGGAGGCTCTGGGGTCGGCTGTGCTCACCAGTGAATGGAGCTGGGCTGAGTCATCTCAGGAGCTGGCAGGAGTTTCCAGTGTCTCAAGAATCAGACGGTCTTGAAATTGCTGATCAGAACTGTCAGATTAGGCCCAGGCTTTGGTGGGGGACAGTTAATTAAGTGGAAGGACCAGACCTTCCAGGTTCACTTTACCTGATGGAGCAAGGCTGCTGAGCCAGGGGTTCAAGAGGAAGGCCTCTCACTGTGCCAATTTACCAGGCGATTTGGGCTCTCACAATCAGGGCCGTGCCCTCGCGTTCGCCCTTGATCTTAACATTGCAGTTCTCAGGGTGGATTGAGGAAAGTGAGTTTCCTCACTGTGATTCTAGGGGAGGTGACAGTCGAGGGCTGGTGGGAATGGTGTCTGTGTCCTCTGGCCCAGCCCCACTTCCTGTCCTCAAGCTCTCCATCCACCGGGAAGTACGACGGGAATAGGAATGACGCTCCACCCCTCGTGACAGGCAGGTGAGCTGGGGGACCCAGGCTGGGGGATCACAAGGGGCCTTGGAATTGACTCCTAGAGGAGGATGGAGGGGGACTCATCTCAAGGAACAAAGACATGCAAGCCCCTCCCCCTGGAGAAAATCTAAGCAGGGAATGAACCCCACAGAGTGGAGCTGGGCCACTGCATCGTAGTGCCACAGGCTGGAACCCTTTGCTGCAGTGCCTGCACCTGAACAAAGGTCTCCTTGAGCAACAAAATACAAAGAAACCATAAGGGACTAAAAATAACTGCGTACGTGTGCGGTTGGGGCAAATTCTGGACAACAAGATAAGACCAAAAACCCAACGGCCACTTCTGAAGAGCCGGGAGCAAAAGCAGGATACAGCGCATGACCCCCGCACACAACACCATCAAAGGGGTGGGCAGACCTTTAAGCCACCCCTCTGGCCCAACCCCTGGACACACCCCTACGTTCACCCCGTATAAGGAAACAGCTTGCCCCCCCTCGGGGAGCGAGCAAGGGAACCTGTTACTTGTTTTCACTCCTCCCTGCTGCAGCAGGAGCCCCCATAAAGCCTTGCCTGAATTTCTTGTTTGGCCTCTTGTCAATTTCTATTGATTAAGGAGGCCAAGAACCCTGGTCAGTAACAGTAGGAGAGCAGTGAGCTGGACGCTGTGTCCTCCCGGGTCTCGTCCGCCAAGAAGAGTAGTGCAGGACGGACCCTCTTCGGAGACCGATGTGTCCTTCACAGCGGCCTCCCCACACTTACGAGGATGCAGCCTACCAGGGGTGTGGAGTACGTGGGTCTTGAATACTGTTTGAATGAAAAAGAAAAAGACCAGATGACCTTCACGGTGCTCCCTGGCTGTAAAATGCTGTGGCTCCAAGGCTATAAGGCTGAGGCGCACAGCAGAGGGGCCGTCAGTGCTGAGGGAGCCCAGGGGCAGCCTGGAGGAATATGGAGAGATGGCAGGGGTCTTGCTGAGCTCTGGGTCGGAGGCACAGGAGAGCCTTGGAAATTTGGGAGGTGCATGGGTTTCCTGGGGCTGCCAGTACCCTGCTTTTGCTCCTGGCTTTTCAGAAGTGGCAGTTGGGTTTTTGGTCTTTTGGTATCTTTTGTCCAGAATTTGCCCCGACTGTGCATGCATGCCGTTATTTATAGTCCCTCACTGCTCGAGGAGATGTTTGTCCAGGTGCAAGCACTGCAGCAAAGGGTTCCCGGTCCCAGGTCCCAGCCTCTCTCGCTATGATGCAGTGACCCAACTCCACTCTGTGGGTTTCATTCTCTGATTAGCTTTTCTCCATTAGCATTGCAAACTGGGGGGCTTAAGACAGCAGAAATCTGTTCTCTCTCAGCTCTGGAGGCCCGGAGTCAGATGGAGGTGTGGGCAGGGCTGGTCTCCTCTGAGGAGAGATCCCAGGCCTGCCTCCCAGCTCCTGGTGCTAACGTTTATTTTGTTGTCGATGATAAGGATGAAGATGGTGGTTCTTACGATGTCAGTCAGCCACCCAAAGGAGCCACCAGATGCTACTGAATGATCCAGATGAAAAGAGGCTAGAAATTTTCTTTTTTGAGGTTTGTGATGGGCGGTCCGTGGGGACCCTGGAATTGTTGATACCACCATTGTCACGTGGCCTCCTTCTCTGGAACTGTGTGTCAGTGTCCAAGTCTCCCCTTCTTATGAGGACACCAGTCACTGGACCAAGGCCCACCCAATTCCAACATGACCTCAATGTCAACTTGATTATATCTGCAAAGGTCTAATTTCCCAAATAAAGCCACATTCTGAGGCTCTGGGTAGACATGATTTGAGGGGGACATTGCTCAAGCCAGTACAGGGAGCAAGAAACGGGTTCGGAAAGTTGTTGCTGAATACAATCTCTGCTACTTGACGCGTCCCTGGGCCCGTGCATGGGACCTGGAGTCAGTAACTTCCTTGGGGGCCTCTCCCCCATCTCTCTATGACACAGGCTGTCTCCAAAGCCACAGCTAAGCATGTGGGCCTGGGGCTGGCCCAGGTGGGCCTGGATGGAACCCTCTTCGTTCCACTGCGGAGGGCGCCAGCTTGAGCCCAGTTTTCCCACGTCAGAGTGAGTTTGGACCATCTCAGTGGCTCCTCTTTGAAACGTCTCAGGGAAGATCAATGGCTAATTCTCCAAACAGAGAGGCCCTCGTCAGAAAACCCCTCTCAGGGGTCACAGCCTGCCACTCCGGATTAGTTGTCTTGACTATGGAATAGAAATCAATACATTTCAGAGAAGCGTGGAGATCCCTGGAGTGGATCCTCAGCTGGGCAGCCTCTCAAGCTGCTTTCACTATTTTAGACACTTAACAAGGCATCGGTGGAAGGAGGGCCCTGGGGGAGGCAGGAGTCAGGCTGACCGTGGCCCGATAGCGGACCCGGCGGGAGAGGAGGTGCCTCTACTCTTCATTAGGATGGTGTCCAGACCCACGAGCCTCGTGCGGATAGCTGCCTTTCCATCCCACTGGCGTGTGCGTTTCTTCTGGAGGTATGGGCCCACCATCCCGGAAGCCACTCTGTTTGGCCAGAACCAAGGGGTTAGGTCTGTGAGATGAAAACAACACACTGCTCTCTAATGGACTGCAAGGCAGCCGCTGATCCTGCCTTGAGGCCGCGAGCTTGGCGAAGTCGGGGAGGCCGGGGAGCTGGGCGCAAGGAGGAGCCTTTGCAAGGCTGTTAGCGCATCATGGACGCCCCTCAGGGCTGTTTGCCCTTGGTGATGTCTCAGGGGCATGGTATGAGCTGGAAAAGTGGATAGGAGCAGGTGTGAGTGTAAAAGGGCTCCCCAACCCATGCCTGCAATGTGTGTGTGCCTATGTGTGTATGTGTATGTGTGTGTCTGTACGTGTGTCTGTGTGTGTGCATGTAGGCACGTGTGCGTGTGTGTAGGCTTCCCCACACCAAAAAGCAATTCTCAGATGCCAGCAGGGTGCCCCAGAATTTGACTCAATTCTGACACTATTCACCCCAAGAGAGAATCAGAGCCCACAGGTTAAGGGCTCAGTCCCACAAGACCACCCTCCACTTCAGACACCAGTCCTAAACCCAGGTTGTCACCTGTGCTTCTGACCAACCTGCTATAAAGCACAGATTCTCATACCCCATCCTCAGGTTTAATTAATTTGCCAGAATGGAAAACCCGTTTACTCACTAGATTACCGATTTATCATATAGGGTATTAAAGGATACAAACCAACAGCCAGATGAAGAGATACACAGGGCGAGTTCCCGAACAAAGAAGGTTCTGTCCTGGTGAGTTTGGGACCCGGCACCATGGCATGTAGAAGCCTTCTGCTTCCCCAACCTGGAAACTCTCCAAAAAAGGGGCAAAAAGCTGTCCTTCTGGGTTGTTATGGAGGCTTCATTATATGGTCATGATTGACTAAATCATTGGCCAATGGGATTGATTCAACGTCCAGCCCTGCAAGAGATCAGGGGAGGGACGAAAGTTCCAACCCTCCAGTCACAGGGCAGGTTCTCCTGGTGACCAGTCCCACCCTTGGGTGGGATTCAGAGGTCACCTTCCTTGAAGGGTTTTCAGGAACTGAGGACAAGAGACCAAATTTTATCCCACTGCTCCAATCGCTCAGGAAGTTTTAAGGGTTCAGAGAGCTGTGAGCCAGGAAGTGTGGATAAACACCAAATATATATGAGAAATATGTATTTGGCCATCTGAATGACCAAATACATATATTTTCCTATAAATCACAATATCACAGGGAGCTGGACAGAGCAGCTGTCCTCAGTCCCTGATTTGGAGAAGCACATTTTGAACAGCCCTTGGCATCCCTCATGGGATGTGTACGTGGCCCTTACACACCATTTCGAGTCTGATGCAGTAAATTATTATTTTCCCAGAGCAGGTGCCTCCCCCTGAAATGTTTCGGAAGGGAGTGCCAGCTTCTCATACTGAGAATGACCCAGAGAACCTCAGATCAGTCTCCCAGGTGGAAGCAGCTCTTAAGAGCTCTGGACAGAAAGGACCCAAGTGAAAGGACCTGGCTGGGGAAGACAGCTCTGCTCTCCCTAATTAGCTGGGTGACCTTGGGCAAATCACTTAACCTTTCTGAGTCCCAGCTCCATCATCTGTAAAATGTAGGCAGAGACACCAGCTGCTCTGCTGGCCCTGGGTCTCGAGGCTCACATGAGACAGTCAGCAAAACAGCTGGTAAACTGCAAGGTCCGGAGAAGCGTGCCCTGTGATCTCTGCATCTCCTTCATGACAAACGGTCCACATATTGGAGGGAATATTGGTTCTTCTGTGATGATAGGGGATAAGGCATCTAAGCCTCCACTGCAAACCAGGACGGGAGACCAGACTAAAGAAACGTTGCAACATCAGAGAAAAGCCCGAGAGTCACAGCTTGGATCTCAGTTTGCTGAAATTCCCAGAAGTAGTTCCATGAATTTCCTTTAGCAAACATTTACGGAAGGCCACCTCTGTGCCAGGCTCAGGGCTTCAGCGATCGAAAGATAGGCACCCAGTGTGACCTCATGGGTCTTGCCCATGGATAAAGCACCTACTATGTGCTGAGCAGAGGTGGCCCCATCCCACTGTCACAGGTCTCTCTTCAGTAGATGCTGCTGAACTTCCCTCATTTTAGTGACTGGGGAAAGCATCGTATATCTCTGGCCAAACAAAGACGTTGAAGAATCAGATCTCCAGAGGGGCTTGGAAGGAGGGCTGCCCTCCACAAGGAGGGAGAAGGGCTAGGTGGAGGTCAGCCTGGAGCAGCTTTCCCGCAGCCCTTCCTGGGCCTGATGAAACTCTCCCCAGCCTAGGACCTCCACTGGCTCCCTCTGAGCCAGGAAGCTTCCAGGCTGGGGTAGAGTATGGCTGTTTTCTCCAGTTCTCTGTCTGGTAAGGGGTGGACAGCAGCGGGAAGCTGAAGGCAGCTAGCTGCTGCTCCTGGGGTGGCAAAGGGCACCACGCAAGCCCTGGGTGCTGTCACCACGGGCTGTGTGGGCTGGATCAGCGATCCTGGCAGCTGCTGGATGTGCCGGCGTTGCGGAGGGAACGGCGTGGGGCAGCTTCCGTTTAGGTCCTTTGCCCTCACCCTCAAAGCAGGCTCTGAGATACCACTGCCCAGCTTGTTCCCAGGTCCTGTGACCTGCCGTGACCTTGGGTGCCCGGAAGGTCTGATACCTGGTCCTGGCTGGGACGCTGCTGACCACGAGCTGTGCCAAGAGCCTTGTGAAGGTGACTTGGGAGGAAGAAACGGAGACCACTTGTCTGCCTGTCCCTGCTTGCCTCCGTGTGGTTTGGGGGTCCCCGGGCTGCAGATGCAGGCTCCCAGGGGCTGGGACGGCCCCTCCACGTGCGGGGAAGGCCAGGAACCCTCTGTGCGCCCCACTCGGAATCCACATGAAATTGAAAACAGTGATCCTACATCATGCTGGGAAGATAATGGGCTTCCCGGGTCCCAGCTTCCGCCTGGAGCTGTGACGTCCAGTGGGGCAGGGCCAGGTCTGATGTTTCAGAAATTTCTTCCCCAGGGTCTGGCACTTAGGAGGCTGCGCTGGGTGAAAGGTCCTCGTTGTGCTAGGTAGGCACAGTGCAAGATATGGAAACTGTGATGTGGTCAAGTGGTTTTGGGAAACGCTGGATAACACAGAGCTGAGTAGTTTTCTTTCTCATAGTCTTTCCCAGAGTTTTATTACTGAAAGCATGTGGCGTTTCTCTTACCTGTGTGACTGAAGAATCGACTTTTTTCTTTATTAAGGTAAACTATACATAGCATAAAATTTTCTATTTTAAACATTTTTAAGTGGCACTGAGTGCATTCACAATGTTGTGCAATCATCACCACCATCCATTCCCAAAGCTTTTTTATCTTCCCAAACACACACTCTGTCCCATTAAATAATAACACCTCCCCAGCCCCTGGCCCACACCCCTCCCTCCACTCTCTGACTCTATGAAATTGCCGACTCTGGGGAATTCATATAAGTGGAATCCCACAATATTTGGCCTTTTGTGTCTGGCTTATTTCATTTAACCTGTTTTCAGGGTTCATCCATGTTGTAGCAGGCTTCAAAATCTCATTGCTTTTTGAGGCTAATATTCATTGTATGGACGGACCACATCTTGTTTATCCATCTTATTCATTGGCTGATAGACACTGGGGTTGCTTCCACATTTAGCTACTGTGACTAATGGTGCTGTAAACATGGGTGTACATATATTTCTTTGAGACCCTGCTTTCACGTCTGTGGGGGTATACAGAGAAGTGGAATTGTTCAATTATATGGCGATGCTTTGCATAACTTTTTGAGGAACAGCCATACTGTTTTCCACAGCAGCTGCACCATTTTACATTCCCACCAACTGTGGATAAGGGCTCCAATTTCCATGCATTCTCACCAACACCTGCTGTTTTCTGTTTTTTTGATAGGAGTCATCCTGATGGGTATGAGGGGATGTCTCATTGTGGCTTTGATTTGCGTTTCCCTGATGATCAGCGACATGGACCATCTTTTCATATGCTTTTTGGCCATCTGTACGTCTTCTAGGGAAAAATGTCTCTTGGTGTCCTTTGTCCATTTTTGAATTGGGTTGTTTGCCTTTTTGTTGTTGAGTTTTAGGAGTTTTTAAAAAATATATATGCTGGATATTAGTCCTTTATCGGATACATGATTTGTAAATATTTTCTCCCATTCTGTGGATTGTGTTTTCATTCTCTTAATAGTGTTCTTTGATGTACAAAATTCGTAATTTTTGAGGAGTCAACATTTAGAATATGTTAATACACTCAACAGATTGAGAAAGTGGTCCAGTGAGGCCCCCTTTTGGTTTTCATTTATTCACTCAGCAAACATTTGCTGTGTTCATGCTGAGTGTCAGGTGTGTTCTAGGAACACAGTTGTGACACATATGGACGTGGTTCTTGCCATCCTTCATGGAGGGGACAGGAGACCAGCAATGCATACACAACACAGTGTCAGGTTGTGATAATTGCTGTACAGGAAACAGATTCAGGGAAGGGGTGCAGCATGTGGGGAAGGGGAAGATTGTGCCAGAGATGTCCCCTCAAAGATTAGACAGTTGAGTGGGACCCTAAATAATGAGAAGGAACATGGAGAATCTGGGGAAGGGTGTTCCTGGGTGGGGGAGGAAGGTGAGTATGAAGACTCGGAGGTGGGAAGGTGAAGGTGGCCGTGAGTGAGGGGGAGCCAGGTCGATGATAGATCGGGGACATGTTTAGAGTCTCTCACGCCTGGGGAGGGGCTGGGATTTTATCTTGGGTGTGTCAGGGGGAAGCCACTGGAGGGTTTGAAACAGGAAATCATGTGATCTGATTCCTGGTTTAAAGCCCCTCTTGTCTGCTCCTCCCCCCACCCCCATTTCTGAACGGGGTTGACTTGACACTGCTCCCCCATTGGATCTCAGGTAAGAGTCGGAGAGGGGTTAGAAGGCTCCTTTTTGTTCATAGGTCACCATCCGACCTGCTGGCAGAGACCCCGAGCCTCCCTGGAGAGCCTGTGTTTGTGCTGCGTGCTGTGACCCGTGGGGCCCTGGGGCTTCTCTGTGTGGGAGGAACAAACACTGGGACCAGAGGCTGGTTGTGGCAGAGACCGTGGCCACTTCCATGGAAGACTCCATCTCCCAGCCTCCCTCAAAGTAAGTCAGGGACCATGTGATGGAGTCTGCCTGATGGGACGTAGCTGTGGATGGAAGAGGGGATTCTGAGACAGGCACAGGTACACAAGTCACCAGGGAGAGCCACCAGGATCACTGTCTATTCTGAATTATGCTCTGGTTTTCAAGAAAAACATTTCACTGTGCTAAGCCACAGACATCTAGGCATTGTTTGTTACAGCAGCTGCTGAGTGTTACCCTGACTAATACATCTCCCATACGCTGCCTAATACATCTCTCATACCCTGCCCGGCAGGGATGGCAAAGGGAGTCTAGGAAAATGAAGGCATTTGTCTCAACATCCCTGGATGCAGAAAAGGGACCTGATTCTATGATGCCTGTGGCCAGTGGGGGTGGGGGGAACGTGGGGTTGGCTTTGGCTTTTCCGTTTCTTACACAAGTCACATCTTCTCTTGAGTTAAGTCTAAAAGAACTTCATAAAATAATGTTAAGAGGAAAGTAAAAAGATCCCCCCAATCCTTCTGGGGCAAACATCAGGTAATAGACAGCTAACTAGGAATGCCACATGAAGGCACACTCCTTCTATTTTCATGGTCATAATCATTCTTTTCCCACTGCCAGATGGACTGTCAACTCCCGGAACTCCAGGCCTGGGGACAAGACGCAGCACCCAGTCCACAAGGACCCTCGAGGACTTTCTCTGTAGCAGCTCAGGCTGGGAAATCTTTAATCGTCTACTTACTGCTCTGTCAGTCACACCTAACTGTGATTATTCGAGGTCAATGAAATGCCGCTTACCCTACAATGTAGCTGGTTAGTCCAATATTCTTAATTATTTTTCAAAAATTTGAGAAGCACACTGATTGTTTCTGATAGGTGTCAGTGAAATCTCAATTAGCAGTTCATATATTGGGAGGTGGATGGCCAATGGGTGGTCTGTCTCTGATGGACTGTGTGCCTCTGGGAGACCCTTGGGGGTCTGGAGGGCTGCAGTTCTTTCTCCCACTGGGGTCCAGAAGGAGACTACCACTTATCTCATTGGAGGTTGTTATTTGAGACGTGTCCCACCCAAGGGGAGACTGTCACCTGTTCACTTGTGTAGCACCCACCATGGTCATGACAGCAGACCACACGCAGACACCAGGGTGAAGCAAGGTCCTGCCCCTCGCGGGGTCCTTGGGCTGGTCGGAGCTGGATGTAGGGACCCACGTGGGAAGTTAACCAAAGAAACCCATTGCACTGTTAAAAGTTATGGAGGCTCCCAAAGAGCTTCTGGTGATGTGGTTATATCTATTTGATATTTACCTTCTTAAGGATGAAAGGGAAGGAATTTAAAAATTACATAGTTATCATTTAGAAAATAACAATAATAAACTCCATAACTTGTTAACATAAATAACATATTTTCAGAAAGCTAATCATATATTCCTTCTCCCCTCCCTTGGTGGGAAGTGTGGTCTTGTTTTACCTTTTAGCAAATCTCTTTCATGTTTGATTTAATACAAGACAGCTGAACCCTCAGAACAACTTCTGTGTTCAATCTGTCTCAATATGTTGTTTTGTTGGAAATATAGGCATACCAGGGAGATATGTATGTTCCGCTCCAGCTCACAGCAACAAAGCAAATATCTCAGTAAAGCAAGTCACACGAATTTTTTTGGTTTCCTAGGGCATGTAAAAGTTCTGTTTATGCTATACTGTAGTTTATTAAGTGTGCAATAGTAGTATGTCTATTAAAAACAGTGAACACACCTCAGTTACTTTATTGCTAAAACGTGCTAACCATCACCTGGGCCTTCAGTGAAATGTAAGCTTTTCGCTGGGGACGGCGGGTTCTTGGCCGGACGTTGATAGCCAATGACTGATCAGGATGGTGGTTGCTGAAGGCTGGGTGGCCATGGCGATTTCTTAGAATAAAGAAAAATGAAGTTTGCTGCATCAGATAACTCTTCCTTTTATGAACCATTTGTCTGAAGCAGCAATGCTGTTTGATAGCATTTTAGCCACAGGAGAATTTCTTTCAAACTTGGAGTCAATCCTCTCAAACCCTGCCACGGCTTTATCAACTAAGTGTATGTCATATTCTAAATACTTTCTGGTCAGTTCAACAGTCTTTACAGCCTGTTCACCAGGAGTAGCTTTTCCATCTATGAGCAAAAACCACTGTCTTTGTTCATCCATAAGAAGCAGCTCCTTACCTATTAAAGTTTTATTCTGAGATTGCGACACTTCAGTCACATCTTCAGGCCCCACTTCGAATTCTCTTGATAGTTCCCTTGCTGTTTCCACCACATCTGAAGTTCTTTCCTCCACTGACGTCTTGAACCCCTCAAAGTCATCCATGAGGGTTGGAACCAACTTCTTCCAAACTCGTGTTAATGTTGATATTTTGTTGATAGTCCCATGAATCACAAATGTCCTTTATGGCATCTAGAATGGTGAATCCTTTCCAGGAGGTTTTCAGTTGACTTTGCCCAGATCCGTCAGAAGAATTGCCATCTGTGGCAGCTATAACCTTGCAAAATGTATTTCTCAAATAATAAAACTTGAAAGTCAGAAAGACCACTTGATCCATGGGCTGCAGAATGGAAGTTGTGTTAGCAGGCATGAAAACAACATTAATCTCGTGTACATCTTCATCAGAACTCTTGGGTGACCAGGCCCATTGTCCACGGGCAGTCATATTTTTAAAGAAACCTGTTTTTCTGAGCAATAGGTCTCAACAGTGGGCTTAAAATATTCAGTAAACCATGTTGTAAACAGACGTGCTGTCATCTAGGCCTTGTTGTTCCATTTACAGAGCACAGGCAGGTTAGCATAATTCTTAAGGGCCCTAGGACTTTTGAAAAAGTAAATGAACATTGGCTTCAACTTGAAGTAACCAGCTGCATTAGCCCCTAACAAGTAAGTCAGCCTGTCCTCTGAAGCTTTGAGACCAGGCACTGACTTCTCCTCTCTTGCTATGTAAGTCCTGGACGGCATCTTCTTCCAATAGAAGGCAGTTCCGTCTACACTGAAAATCTGTTGTTTAGTGTAGCCACCATCATGAATGATCTTAGCTGGATCTCTTGGGTAACTTGCCGCAGCTTCTACATCAGCACTTGCTGCTTCCCCTTGCACTTTGCTGTTATGGAGACACAGCTTCTTTCCTTAAACCTCATGAACCAGCCTCTGCTGGCTTCAAACTTCTCTTCTGCAGCTTCCTCACCTCTCTCAGCCTTCATAGCATTGAAGAGAGTTAGGACCTTGCTGTGGATTGGGCATTTGCTTAAGGGAATGATGTGGCTGGTTTGATCTTCTATCCAGATCACTCGAACTTTTTCTATATAACCAATAAGGCTGGTTTGCTTTCTTACCATTCATGTGTTCACTGGAGTAGCACTTTTAATTTCCTTTAAGAACTTTTCCTTTGCATTTACAACTTGGCTAACTGGTGCAAGAGGCCTAGCTTTCCTCCTATCTCAGCTTCTGACATGCTTTCCTCACTAAGTTTAATCACTTCTAGCTTTTGATGTAAAGTGAGAGACGTGTGACTTTTCCTTACACTTGAACACTTGGAGGCCATTGTAGGGTTATTAACTGGCCTGATTTCGATACCGTTGTGTCTCACGGAATAAGGGGGACCGAGGAGAGGGAGAGAGATGGGGGAACAGCTGGTCAGCAGAGCAGGCAGAACACATACATCGTCATATATGGACGTGGCTCGTGGTGCCCCAAACAATTACAATAGTAACATCAAAGATTACTGCTCACAGATCACCTTAACAGGTAAATAATAATGAAACAGTGAAATACAGCGAAAATTACCAAAATGTGACACAGAGAAATGACGTGAGCAAATGCCTTGGAAACGTGGTATCGATAGACACAGTGTTGCCAGGAACCTTCAATATACAAAGACCTGCAAACTGCAATAAATCTAGGTCTGCCTGTGTATGAAGGTAACGTGACCTCACACAAGTATGGAGCTGGAAAACCAAGCGGCCTTTTAAATGGTTTTCTGGATAATCTGCAGACGGTTTGCTAATAATTGTAGCTATTCTGCTTCGATATGAAACCAAATGTCAACAAGTGGCATTTTCTTTAAAGCTCATTTGCAGCGTGGAGTCAGAAACCATATCGACAACTTTTCCTTTCCTGTGGCGTCAAAACCCATTCCTCCCCTGTGTGCGATTTTGTAACGCTGCACGTTGGTCACCTGGAAAGTACTGTTTCGCTGTGTTTTGCACGTATCAACAGAGTTCGTTATTCGAGAAATCACACTGGTTGGTATCACTACGTACCTTATCACAAGGATCTTTAAGTCTTGGAAAGCTGTCGAGCTCCTGGCGGTGGAGACAAATTTTCCAGAATTCGAATTCCTGCTCGAAAGCCTGAACTCTATTCCTGGCAGCAAATCCTCTCTGCTGCTTCCCTTGGAGCGACAGGCTCCTTTTATGTATTTTGAAGACTGTCTACCGACCACCCGAGTCTGAATGATGGCAGCTCGTTTCTTAGCTGTTCTTTTTAGGTAAACATGGTTCCATGAAAAAGCGGCTGGTTCAGCTCAGGACTCAAGTGCTTTTCCTGAGACAAACAGTCCACTCTGGCTTGAGGCAGGGTGTTCCAGGCATGGCTCCCATTTAATCGCAGAGAATATTAAAACTCGGGGTCGAGACAATAACGTTGACCGTTTTTTTTCCTGCTCCGTCGAGGCCCGGCAGTGCTGTGGCAGCTGAGCCTGCTGTCCTTGGTGGGCTGGGGGGTCTGTTCCACATGGCCACTTGGGGATCCAGGCTGGGGCTTCACCACCTGGGACACACGGGTAGTTCTTGGTGGAGGGCTTCACATGGGACATTAGACACCCCGCATCTCTTCTGCTCGTGACCCATCGGCCTGCCAACCTGTGGGGCTGGAGAGGTGCCTGGAAGGAGAGGAGATCCCGGGGTGGAGAGCCCCGCTGCCTGGACCACTGTGTCTGCCTGAAATGCTGCCCCTCAACCTCCCAGTCTTTCCAGCTGGGAGCCTACTCTTGGTCATCACAGCCCAGTGGCTGGGCTTCCTCTGAGCTCCTGCCCCCGCCGAATCCTGCTCTCTCAGCAGCTGCTCATTGTTCAATTGCCCATCCTCATGTGAAGAGCTTCCCCAGCTCACCAATACGCTGCAGGAACGCTGGCTGGATTTAGGCCTCGACGCCCTGTACCCCTCACCATGTGGTTTCTGCCGCTGTGGTTGGGGTCCGCCTGGCCGACCCTACACCAGGCGTGGATGAGGGGACAATGGCAAGTCTGCAGCCACAGCTCTGCCTCTGAGAAGGTGGGCTTGAGGAGCACCTCTTCCCCTCTGGGCCTCAGTGACCCCTCTTTGTAAGGGAGGGGTCTCTTGGGTTCCTCCCGTTCCTGTCACGCCACAGATCGGGCCTCTCATCCATGCAGTGGAGATTCTGTTTGCAGTGAATGAATGAATTTCCATTGAAACACATTTTCTCACTGGGATTCTCTCGTGACCGATGGCTGTGGATGCCACCTGCAGCCTCGTGTATGTAGCTTTCTCTCTCTGTTTCTCTGACTCTTAGGCTCTATGTCTCTCTCATTCCCCCATGGTCTCTGTGTGTATATATATTTATGGTTACGTCCCATGAATGCTCTCTCCACCTGGGAGATCGGGGACAGGGGGCATCTGTGTTGCGATGTCTATAATTAGGACAAGGCCCCTGAACTGCTGAAGCTAAACCTTTCAGAGAGTGATGCTCTATAAGGGATGGAGGGATCACGTGCTGGGTCCTGCTGTGCCAGCCTCAGCTGGTCCCTCCCCTGTGCGCCCTCAGAGTCGGGAGAGGTGCCAGCCTCGCCACCCTGCTGAGCAGATCCTGGGAACAGCCTTGGGCAGGCTGCCTGTGTCTTCCTCCAGGGCAGAGGAGATGCCCGGAGCGCATGGCATCTCCAAGGTCTCAGAACATTTGTTTGTGTCTGTGCAGGCATGGACCCTAAGGAAGCCACAGGACTGAGAGGCAGGATTCTTAAGCCCGAGTTTGCAGATGACTCATGTGGGAGCCTTGACATGAAAGCTTCTAGGATGCACGCCCAGAGGTCCTGAGCCTGAAGGGCTAGGTTGGGTCTGGGGAATTTTCACTTTTGACAGGTGGTCCAGATGGTACAGGGGCAAGAGTGGCTTGGTGTGCTGGGAGAAGCCGGCCTGGAGCAATGGCGCTTCCTGTCTCCTTGGCTGCAGGCATCATGGATAGAGTCTTGGCCGTATCCACCCAGGGCTCTCCTAGTTTCCAGCACCTTCTGAATTCCCGTGGTCTCTGGAGACCCAGCAGCTTTGTGGTAAGGCTTAGAGAAAAAGTCTTCTGTGCACACACTAGCCTGTTTTGATTTGGGAGGTTTTGTTTTTCCTGAAGAGCTGGCGAAAGGCCGAAGTGGAGGGGAGGTGCTGTCTAGAATGTGAGTGTTTGTTTATATCTCAATTTCTGATGCTCAGCTAAGAGTCATCGGTGAAAATGGGCTTGTGGGCACATTCTGATTTTCTCAGTACCTGGATCTCCAGTAACTCCTTGCTCTCTCCCTCTCCCCACCTCTTACTCAGATGAGCAGGTGGTAACCACGTGTAAGTGTCTGTTAGTGATGGAGAAAGAACCTCAGACTTTCAAGTTAGCTTGTTGCTACACCAGCTGCAAATGTCAACAGGCCTGGGCACTGATGACGGGAACGAGAGGCTCTGTTCCCATCGATGGGGGAACACGTGCTGGGGGCCCTTATCACGAACTTCTGCTTTACCTTGATTTTGTACACATTTGTCACTGTCTTTCCTTCAACTGGCTCTCTGAGCAGTGTCAGCTGGGCATAACACTTTCCTGTTACCTAGAAAGACCAAGAGCAGCATTCCAGTGGAGACCCAAGACCTGAATTAATTTCCAAAAGGGTGGAATTATTTTTCTTTCTGAGTCTAAGTCATGATCTATTACTCTTGGAATTCTCATTTCTTGTTCCTGTTTCTGAAATAGACCATGGACTGGCAAAGGCTAAGTAGGTGCCTGGAAACCAATGTGTTTGTGTCCATGGACCACCCAGAAGGGGATGGCCTCCTGGAGCCCTTGGTGTCCACTGACACCTCTGGGGCCTCTGGAGCACTCCAGACTGGCCACATCTCAGCTGACCTTGTTCTCTGAGAAAGAGGGGCCTCTGCACCCCCTTGTCCAGGCCACACTCAGGATGTGGGATGTTATTAGCAAAGATAAGAGTTTCAGCCAAAAAACTGACAGTTCTTTTGGAACTGGCTGGCCAAGAAGATATTTTTTCAGGTTCTTTGGGGCACAGGGCAGGATGAAGAAGAATAGTGAAGAAGATGGTTGACTTATTTACTGTTCAGAGCTCTATATGAGATTATTTACAGTAGCCAAAATAAGAAAGCAACCTGTGTCCATCGACAGATGAATGGATAGAGAAGATGCAGTACATATGTGCTATGAAATACTACTCAGCCATGAAAAAGAATGCAATTTTGCCATTGTAGCAACCTGGATGGACTTGGAGGGCACTATGCTTAGTGAAATAAGTCAGACAGAGAACGACAAACACTGTGTGATATCACTTATATGTGAAATCTGAAAAAATACAACAAACGAGTGAATATAATAAAAAAAGAAGCAGACTCACAGATATAGAGAACAAACTGGTGGTTACCAGTGGGGAGAAGGAAGGGGGAAGGGGCAATATAGGGGGTTAAGAGGTACAAGCTATCAGATATAAAGTAAGTTACAAGCATATATTGTACAGCACAGGAAAGATAACCAATATTTTACAATAACTACAAATGGAGACTAAAGTTTAAAAATTGTGAATCGCTATATTGTATACCTATAACTTATACGATATTGTATATCAATTATACTTCAATAAAAAAATTTTAAAAAAGAATCTACAGGAGAGAGGACTTATTCTGTTCCAGGTCTCTGGACCAAGTTGGAGCCATATTTTCACTTAATGGGGAAATTTACACACGGGGGAAATGTTTTCTCTCCTGTCCATGTAAGTCATGTGACTCTTTCCCACTTCCTTTGTCCTTGACAACTCATCTGTTAATCCAAGACACTTAACTTGTATTTAATTTCTCTTTGTCTTTAAAAAATGTTCCCCTCCCTCATCTCCCAAGTTAGAGGCCTCTATTCCAGCTGAGGGAGCGAGTCTTCATGTGTTTTCTCAGGGATGAAGTTGGATGTCTTTTCCAGATCTCAGGAAAGTAGTATAGCCAAGACGCCCAGCAGTCTCCAGAATGAGCCTTCCACTCGTTGTGACTGGTGCTGACCATTGAGAGGGGACCATGTCTCCTTAGTTACGCCTCCCCTCCTGCCCTCTCCCCCTCCCCCCCTTCCCCTCCCACTCTCGGCAGGATAATAGTCTTTCATACGTCCTGCTCTCTCTAATAGTCCTTCATACGTCCTGCTCTCCCGATGGCATTCCTACATCTGATTGGCGGGAGTGTGGTGGGATTGGCTAGCCCTCTGAGTCTACTTGAGTGTGTGGACCACATTCTAAGGCACCGTCTCCTCTTGTGTTGCTGGTGGCTTGGCTACCCAGTGACCTGCTCTGCCCGGTTCCATCCAGATGTGGCCTTCAGGGTTCCTGGAGTTGGACCAGAGCCTTATGAATTAACTAACAGTGACCCAGCTCGCCTGAGTCCTCCACTCGGCCGAGCCTGGCCTCCAAGCTGCTGAAGGGGCATTCATCCTCATTTCATGCAGGGAAAACAGCAAGAAGAAAAGGCACGCTCGCAATTTAATATAAGGACATGTCATTCCACGCCCCCTCAATTGAAAGCAACGGGGATCTGGGCCGAGGGGAGGAAAGTGGTCACGTAACCTGAATCATAACCCTCAGCTCCTATTTATCATAAAATCATTTAAGGCTCCATAAAATGTGTTAATTTGGGCTCCCGGTGATGTACGTCTTTGACTTAGGAGCTGACATTTCTGCCCAGTGGTGGCTCAGTGTGGGCCGGGAGGAGGTGATTATTCTGGACGGGCGGCTCGTGTTCAGGCGCACGTGTTGGGAGAAGCCTGCGGCCAGAGGAGGTGCCAGGAGGTCTGGGGTCCGTCTGTGGGTGCTGGGTGCTTGGTGCATGGTCGGGGGAGTTGATGCAGCTGTGGGATGATGGGGAATGCCGGCCAACCGGCCCTTCCGGTCCCGGAATTCTGCACTTGATTTCAAATTCTGAGTGTGATTTCCCTAAAAGGAAGCTGGCTTCCTTCTGGGTGTCCATTATACCTGACACACTATTTATTGAGCACCTGCTGTGTGCCCAGATTGCACGATGTCCTGGGAGAAGTCGCGTGCAAGACAGGCAGGGCTTCTGCCTGCAGATTCCTCCCCCGGCCTTGGGATGGGCCTTAGCATCCCTAGATGAGCAGCATACGGGGACCCCTGCAGCACCCAGTCCCTCTGCCTTGCAGTGCTCGTGGGGAGCCGGCATCCTCTGCCCTAAGTGGGGAGGATGCCACACAGACAACCACGTTGACAGACTTGTTCATGGACGCATAGCCTGGAAGGAGGGCATGGAACCAGGTGAGGCTTTCAGGATGTAAGGAGGCACCAGCTGGGGCCATCCCGGTGCCAGCCCCATGATGCCTCCACATCTGCCCCCTCTCTCTGATGCATTCCCTCGCCCACACCTTCTCGGGCTCTCTTTCCTCACCCCGAGCTTCTTTTTTTATTAAATTGAAAGGCAAAAAGCCAACGCTCTGTGAAACTTCATCTTCCTGTCCCCTGTCCCACCCCCACAAGGTTTATTAAAAAACGAAGCACCCAGCAAATCATTTTTATGAGCAATTAAGGGCCCCTCTCGCGGGTACACGGAAGGCTCAGCTGGCTAATGGATTTACACCCAGGGTTGAAGGCTGAGCTTGTTCCCCTGGCTCTGCCCTTCCCCACCTCCCCTGATCCCCCATCGCTGTACACCTCGGTGGACCAGGAAAATGTTTTTATTTGTCAGCCTCAGGATGAATGATGGTTTATATTCTGGACACCGTGCAAATTTATTTGCCAATATTTTCTCCTCTCCATACTAACTGTTGGTTCATAAGTTTTGTTATTACAGAATATTATTTACAGATCTCAACAGAAGGGCAAAACAGCTGGGGGAATATTTGTTTGCGCTCCCTCCCCCAAATCCCTTCCAAGTCTCTAAATAAACTTTTCTGTTGATTCTGAATGGAACATCCATCAGGCTTTGCCCGTGAGTGCGAGGTGGAGAAGCCTAATTTTTTCTTGTTTTTGGAACATTTACTCTTTATTTTGTTGCCCTTAAGATGAAACTTATCGAGGAGTTAGCGACAGGGAGGGCAGGGGCCCTGGGCTTAGTTTTGGGGGAGGAGCTGGCCAGTTTAGGGTCTCAGGGGACAGGTGGGGGAGATGGTAGACTTAGATGGGACTGGGGGGCATGGGGGTGCCAGGAGAAGGAAGGTTGAAGGGGAGGCTAGATGTTGGGGGAACTGTGCTGGGAAGAGCTGCGTCAGAAGTGCCCACAGTAACCCGGGGGGAGGACAACACCCCAGGCCTGGCTGTTGCAGCTGCTTGCTGGAGAAGGGGAACCTGACCTCTAGGAGGGCACCACTCCTGTACAGAGGGCTGTGAACCTGCCTGGGGATGAGGCCTGGTGTTGTGGAAACTGAACTTAGCTTCGCGGGGCTGACAGTCCTAGCCCAGGGCGGTGGCAGTGCACCCCTTTGGACTTTTCCTCTAGGTTCCACGCTTACCTCTTCTGTGACCTCACTAAAACGTTGCTTCTGGTAATCTGGTAAGCCGGGAAAGTTGCTGGAGTCCCTGCCAGAGTCGGTATTGTCGGTAATCCCGACGGAGGAGACACCTCCCCAGCGGAGACTCTGGGTGGGCGGGTTGGTCTTGCTTGCCGGTGGAGAGGGTGGGGATTGAAGGTGCACCCTTGGGTGGGCCCACAGCGATGGTACCAGCTGAAAGCTACAGAAATGCTTCACAGACTGTGGTTTGTTACTATAGTGTTCATCATGGCAAGCTGATGGCACCAGGAGAAATGGAGCCGCTGGCCAGTGTGCAGGAGGGGAGACCCTGGAGGAGGAGAGAGCCCGCCTAAGTTGATGTCTACAGATTGAATTTCCAGAGGCTTAGGAGGAGGAGTTCTCCAATGCCCTGTTTCCAGGTCTTGCTCAGGAAGCCCTGTATTCATTCAGGAGACCATCCTTCAAGGTTTTCAGATGAGCTTATGAGGGGGCAATCTTTAAAAGTCCAAAGCAGATGCATCCGGGGCCTTCAGCAGATGTGTTGCTTTGAGTGTGTAATCCGGGAGCAGCGATCTCTGGGCACGTGAATGCCAGCAGGCACCTCTCCTGTTCCGGGGTGGAGGTTTTCAGACGCTGCATCTTCTAAATTCAGCCTCTGTGCTACGAACCTTTTGCTCCCAGAGGACTCATAAGCTGTAGAACATTTTAACGCGATGCCACAACACAGAGTGCTGCCTTGTAGACGGAGCTTGCAGATGGATCCCAGTGACCCTCTCATCTACCCGCCCGCCTTCCTGTGCGTTGGTCGGAGGAATTCTTAGCGTGATGATATAATCTGTGTGTTGGGAAAGTGTTCAAGATTGAAATGCCTTCGGCAAGTACTTAAATGAGCCAACTGGCAGATTGAGGGGGGTCATTGTACTGTGTCGGAGGTATGAGTTGGTCATGCCCCAATTGTGATAGAAATGGCAGGTCTAGTTTGGGCATTCCTACTAAGAAGGGAGTGGTCAGGGTACCGACAGTGATCTTTGATTCATCCTGCTCTATGTGTGTCTTTTTTTTTTTTTTTTTTTTTTTTTTTGCGGTATGCGGGCCTCTCACTGTTGTGGTCTCTCCCGTTGCAGAGCACAGGCTCCGGATGCGCAGGCTCAGCGGCCGTGGCTCACGGGCCCAGCCGCTCCGCGGCATGTGGGATCCTCCCGGACCGGGGCACGAACCCGCGCCCCCTGCATCGGCAGGCGGACTCCCGACCACTGTGCCACCAGGGACGCCCGCTCTATGTGTTTTTTAACTTCAACTTTGCTTGATCAGATTTCAGAGTAATCTTAGTGTTCAAATGCGAGGACCCTGAGGTGAGGGGTGGCGGGGAGGGAAAAGCCTGCCGCAGGTGCTGGGAGGGGTGGGCGTGAAGAAAGGGAGAAGGGGGGAGGGTTGTGGTTAGGTGTTGGTTGTAGAGGGTGGGAGTGGTAGGGAATGTGGGTTGAAGGGAATTCTCTGGAGAAAAGATCAGTAGGCAGAGCTCTGGGGAATTATATAGAGCTCATGGGCAAAGAAAATACTAGTTAATAGTAAATTGTTAATACTAGTTAAATTATCGCTTGGAAGCACAAAAAAATAGTTGCTTGGAAACGCTCTATAATGCTTAGAACTCTGGTAAGTGCAGGCGGTAAAGCAAAATTGCTTTGCTGCAAGATGGGTAAGACTGAAAAGGTAACTGAAGACCTGGTTATTGGTGGCTTGAAAGGTTGGTGTCAGAAACCTGCATCAGCAGGCTAGCATCCTTCACTGCTTTCAAGCTTCTTACGTGGTTTATCTGGAGATGTGTGGTATTTGGGAGAGGTCTCCGAAAAGACTTTGAATACCCATATTGTGGGCTTTTAAAGTAAGCTTGAGATTTTGGAGTGCACTTAAGATGGTGAGATGTACTCTTCTGGGTTTGCAACATTTTTTTGCACGGAGGTTTTGCAGTTGAAAACTTGAGCAAAGTGAAAATGCAATGATTTCTAAAGGAATTTTGTGTTACTTCCTGCCTTATAAGCACATCTCTTCTTTGTGATAAGTATTAGAAGCAGCAAGAGTTTTACTTCTCGTCGTCATTGTAACAAGGAGAACCTAATGACCTTGCGATCACTGTAAAATGACTGTCATGTTTGATGGCAAACAATCCATGTAGGCTTGCCAAGGTTACGGTTAGTAATCCACTGTATCTTTAGTTTGAATGTTTGTGTTTTTTAAGTGATAACCGTATTAGAGGGGAAACTATCAGGCAAAATCTGTTTGGGAAATAAGCAAAACTGGGGATGGGGAGGTGCTTTATTACTAGATTATGGTGTGTTTGTGAAAATTCAGGGAAAGATCTGAATCCTTTGTGATAAAGTAATACCAGTGGCTTTAAAAAAAAAAAAAAAGATGAAGCTTATCACCCGTCGCTGGCACCCAAACACTTCAGGCAGGACCCATTCGAGTTTGCCAAGAAGCTCACTCTCCAGAGAGATGACTCCTGAACCTAATTTTCTGCTACTCCATTGGGTCTCCAGTTATGTCCAGAGATCATGAAATTATCCAAACAACGTTTATTTAACAGACGCCTCCTTTGGAAGGCGACGTCCATCAATGTAACACAGAGATCATCTTTTTTAAACCAAATGTTAAAGCCTGTGTTCTGACAGCATTTCCCTTGGTGTTTAAATTTATTTATACACACAGCTGTTCAAGGGTCCTAATTTAAGTCATCCGTGTGAGAAATGAAATTTATTTGAAAGAATAAGGAGATGGGAGCTGGGGACTCGGTCCCTGAACGCCCAAAGAGATCTGTAACTCCTGGAATCATAGAACAAGTCTGTTGTTTGAAATCAGTACCCAGTAGGGAATTGCAGCTCCAAAACCCGCTAATAAATGTTTCTTCCTTAAATCTAAAATACTCCCTTCTGGCAACCACAGATAATAACTGGAACAGCAGATTATCTTTCTTGACTTTGTGTCCACAGTGTGGAGAAGAGGGAGCCTGGAACCTGTTGAAATCTGGCCACTTGATTTCCCTGCTCTCCTCCTGCCTCCCCGACTTCCTCCACTAAGAAGGATGCTGCAGCCACGTAGCCCCAGAGCACAAAGACTTGTGGTCCCGACCGGTCAGCTCCTACCTTGATTCTGCTCCAGAAGCAGAGTGAGGATGTAGAAGAGGTCACAGCCTGTCTCGACCAACCGAGCAGCTGTTGGAAATTTCCCGCAGACACTCACTCAGAACCTACTTAGTCGCAGCATCACTGGACAGCAAGCATCTCGCCTGTTGTGCACGGTCCTTCCACAAACACTTGGTGAAGGGATGGGGAAGTGAGTAGACGGGCTCCTTTGCTTCCCAAAGTATCAAGGATGCTTACTGCCCTCTTGCGTCTCCTTCCTAAGGACAGAGAGTCTCCAGGGGCTCAGCGTCCCTTGTGGGGGCTTGGATGTGGGTCTGTGGACATTTATGTGCAACCAGCTCTCCTCCCATACATCCGAGTAGGTGGGACACTATCACTTATCCCAATTCAAGAAGTTTCAATCATTAGACTTTTGTCGAGTGCCTACAGCAGCGTGGGTGTGGGTGTGTGGCGGACGTGATGCTTATTCATTGCAACCCAGCCCGTTTCGGTTCTGAAGCTACTTTCTGCTCTGTTCACCCAGTGTGGGGTTAATTGTAGCTTGTGTTCCAGGCCTTCCGCCTGACCCTGTTTAACACGAACACCTCTGTCTGGATTTTGTGTTCCAGGAAGCCACCTATGTCGCTTCTACCCCAGGAAATCTCTGTTATTATTATTGTGGTGATTGTAGGTGATGCAGGGGTCACTGAGCAAACAGTGGCCTAAGCCTCGTCCCTACATGGCCCTGAGTCAGAGACGGGTGTAGACCAGCGCAGGCTGTGTTCCAGGGCTGACACGGGGGTGCCCCATGTCAACCTCTCAACAGTGCTGTGGAGAGACGGGTTTCAGACAGCTTCCCATCTGCAGAAGGGCAGTGGTAAGGCCGCCCATCCTCTCTCCCTCCCCACTCCTGCCATAGCTGGTTGACTCATTCACACTCGCCCCTCCACCTCCACCCTCGGCCCTCCCTTCTCCTCCTGACACCCTGGCTGGCTGCCAGCACCTCCCCCACACCTCCTACATACACCCGCTGCACCTGACCCTGCTACCCTTCTTTCCAGGAACCCGTCCTCACACTGGGCTCCTCCTACTGACCACTGTTCCCCTTGGGCCATCTCCTCTCTGGGTCCTGAGATCCTGCCATGACCCACTCCCTCCCTCCTCTCCCCCTGATGCTCCTGCCATGGCCCTCCCTGCCCTAACTATACCTGCTGTCCTCCTATGACTGGCTGCTCCCTTCCCCCCAGCATTTCCTGCAGCCTGGTCCCAGAGTGATGGGATCTCCTGGGCTGGGGCTGGCCTGGCCACCTGGCCCAGCCTCCCTGGGGCTGGACCAGGCTGGACTCCATCATCCCCTGTGTAGTGATGAAATGTCTGTGTCACACTGAGATTCATGGTGGAATCCTAACCCCCAATGTGATGGTGTTAGGAGGTGAGCACTTTGGGAAGTGATTAGGTCATGTGGGATTAGTGCCCTTATAAATAGGATTAGTGCCCTTAAAAAGGGACCCAGAGAACCCCCTCCACCTTTCTTCCACATGAGGGCACAATGAGAAGACAGCCATCTTGAACCAGAAAGAGGGACCTCACCAGACACTGGATCTGCCAGCACTTTTGTCTTGGACTTTCCAGCCTCCAGACTGAGAACTAAATGTTTGTTGTTTAAGCTGCCTAATTTGTGGTATTTTTGTTACCCAGCTTGAGCTGACTGAGACAGATGTTTCTTCGACCTGGCTCCTCTCTCCCCCTGCTCGCTGGGTCCCAGGGCCGTGTTTTGGGTTCTGACATCAGAGCCACACTCCCACCTTCGTACTGAACAGCCAGACTTGTGGGAGGAGTGGGGAAGCTTCATGGTGGAAATGGGGGGTGTTCCGAGTTTGCCCTGATGGGGGCCAAGGGCCTGGGGTATCTGCAGGCACTGACCAGAATGGGGACACCCCATGGGATTGGTTGGGGGCACACCTGGCTTTCTCTGGCTTGTCCTGAGTTGGAAGCAGAGACAAAACTTAGAGAAGCTGTTAGATATTAATCAAGTCCTGGCCATTTTGGGGACACTTGTTACAGAAGTTATTTGGTCTCCTGTACTGTTACTAGAGATAATAATCTGACTTCTACGAGTCTGACTCAGGGCAGCCAGCTTCCTGGGCTGGTCACTGTGTATAAGGGGCTGGCTTCCTGGGCTGGTTGCTGCAGGACGTGGGTCAGGGTTTTGCTTTCCTGCCAGGACGTGCTGTGGTCCATTTACACAATCAGCTTCTCAGTGGGAATGTTTCCAAGTCCGGGGATCCTGGGGGTTTTCCCTCCAGTGCAGAGAATGAAAGGACTGAGTGCCACTGGGCCCCAATGTCACGTGCCCCCCGGGCTGTCCTAACCGGTAGCTCAGGGCACATCTTCCACTCTCAGGTGTGATGCTGACACCACAGCTGCTCGGAGTGAGCCCCTCACCCCCTCCAGCAGGGCCCTGTGATCAGCAGCAATAGAAGCAGATGTGCTCTCCTGTTTGCCACACTCGCAGAGGCACTGGGCTCAGAAACAAGCGAAGGGAGCAAATCTCCATGGAAATCAGAAGGTTGAAGGAGTTTGTTTCTGGGAGCTGGGAAGGCAGGAGTCTTCACTCGACTTACACACTAGGGCGTGCAAGGTTTCATGGAGATCTTCGTTCTCATAGGACATGACCCACGACTGGCTGGGCTGCGTCTGCATCAGAACCTCCAGAGGCCATTCGGCCCCCACCCACCTGCTGCCAGGCCCTGCACACCTGGAGCTCCAGGTGGGGCATAGATACACTTACCTGGGCTCCCACCCAGGGAGGGTTAGAGGGCTTTGCATCAGGGGGAGGTGCTGCTGCAGGAGCCCCTGCGAGGCTGGGGGCCCAGCCCCTCCCTGGTTGTCTGGGCCCTGTCTCCAAGCACAGACCCTGTCTAGCTGGCTGCTGGGCTGAGGTGAGCCGGGTCCCCTTCTCCCCACAGCCTGCCATCCCTGGAGCCATAGACATCCTGTCGGCAAGATACATGAGGCTCCAAGGGGCGTTCATACATCCCACCAGAGCCCAGAGCTGCCTGTTGGAGGCCGGCCTGAGAAGAGGTCGCAGGAGGTTGTGGGGCCCATGCCGCTGTCCCACAAGAGGGACACAATGGCGACTGCCTGCCCCCCGTCTGGACACTCCAGGCTCCGGGACAGAAGCCATCCAGGTGCTGATCCCACTGCCTTTCTCCTGGTTTTCCCGCTGTTCACAGCCCTGACCCTTGGTCTGAGCTGTGGCCTGGAGGCCCTGAGAGGGTGGGCTCTGGAGTCTTTCTCCTCAGCAGACTCCTGGGTCTCCAGATGGGGCCCCTCAGAGCACAGCAAGATCCCTCAGCTGAGGGGCCTCCGGGGTCTCCCTCTCTGCCCCCCACCCTGGCTCCTGAGGTGCCTGAGCTGGGGATGTGGCAGGGACCCAGGCCTCTGGTTCTTCCTGAGCCAGCTCTTCGTGGCCCGGGATCAGGAGGGAGGATGCAGGAACTGTATGATGAGTCCACAAGGCTTGAGCGGCCTCCCTCCTCCTGTGCTTCCCGCTCAGCCTGCCACACGGCAGGGCCCAAGGCAGGAAGTGTGCGGGGCAGGGGCAGGGGCAGGAGCTCCCTTCTCATGGCCCCCAGCCACCCTGCTGAGGTGTGGTCTTGGGCTGGGTTCTCCCTGGGGTCTTAGAGTCACGGGTGGTCCAAATCCCAGGCTCCCTGGCTGTGCCTTCTGAACTGAACTTGGTCGTGCTCTGTCCTTTCCAGGGAGCACTTCCCCTCCCCCACTGCCACCTGGAGGTCCCCAAGACCTCCAGCTGCCTCTTTATAGATTTATTTTTGGGGGGAGGGAGAGGGCTGTAGGGTTTCTCATTGTGAGTGGGACCTCTGGGGTTCAAGCTGGGAAGACAGGATTAGTCTGGGGAGGAGGGGCCCTGGGTGGAGTGCCCATCCCCCCACCCAGGCTCCGGGGTCCCATTCCCTGCCCCAGCCCACTCTCCATCTGCACGGCCAGGCCACTCTACACCCGGCTCCATCAGGCCTGCTGTGTAGACACTCTTAAGGCCAGTGCGGTAGAAGGAATAATGCCCTCCCAAAGATGTCCACATCCTGATCCCTGAAAACTGTAAATATGTTATTTACTTGGCAAAAGGGACTTTGCAGATGTGATTAAATTAAGGATCTTGAGATGGGGACACTAGCCTGGTTGATTCAGGTGAGTCTGATGTCATCACAGGGCAGGAGAGGAAGTCAGTGGTGCCCTGTGAGAAGGACTCAACCCACTTTCACTGCCTTTGAAGGTGGAGGAGTGGCCACGAGCCAAGGGATGTGGGTGCCATTAGGAGCTGGAAAAGGCCAGGCAACCGGTTCTCTGGAGCCCCTGAAAAGTAAAGCTGACACCTTGGTTTTACCTCCGTAAAACTCATATCAGACCTCCATAGCATGAGACCATAAATGTGTGTGGTTTTAAGCCACTGGGTTTGTGGTGATTTGTTAT
Source organism: Phocoena phocoena (assembly GCF_963924675.1). Taxonomy (NCBI): domain Eukaryota; kingdom Metazoa; phylum Chordata; class Mammalia; order Artiodactyla; family Phocoenidae; genus Phocoena; species Phocoena phocoena. Next base: position 2,554,541 of record NC_089219.1, read on the forward strand.
GGCAGCCACAGGAAACTAACACAGCTGGGACCGGAAACTCTCAAGGAAGCTCCATCACTTTCCTCTGAATGTCCCTTCATCCTCGCTCCAATCTGGGCCCTGGGGAAGCAAGGTTGGCAACAGGGACGGCAGTGACTGCAGCACTGCTGTACCGGGGCCACCCGTCCTCGGGGAGGGAGTCAGCCGCACAAGCATCGGGTGTGCCCTGGTTCCTCGTGGCCATTCTCAGGGGCAGTCAGAAGTCGGCACCTTCTCAGTAGCCCTGCAGCTCTGCCCACATCATCCTTCCCGTTTCCTTCTTGCTGCTGGGAGAGGTGGAGCTTGGAGACCCCACGGCCCCCCTGATGTCCCCATTCCATTTCTGAGATGCAGAAGCAGAAGTCAGCACGGATGTTTCTTCATGAAAAATATACACCCCCCCCTTTCCAGATTGTTCTTCCCACTAGATCTGACTCCCGAGGCCTTCAAGGGAGAATAAAGCTGCTGGCAGAGCTGTCTAATGGGGCAACCCCAGCCTCCTGCTGCCAAAGGATGGTGCAGACAAACAGCAAGACAGCCATGCACGTGTGCATGCACGTGTGTGAATAAAGCATGAGGGCCCGTGTGTACACATGGCTGTGAAGGTGGTCATGTACGTGTGCTCGCATATTTGTATGTGTGCAAGCGTGTGTACGTCTGAGGTTTTCAGGGATGGGGGTGGGAACACTTCTCTCACTGGCTCCTGACCTTCAGAAGTTATAGTGCAGACCTAGTTCTTAAGAAGAATCCTGCCTTCTGGGGGTTGAGACTTCCTGGCTTATCATCTGAGCCCGGCTTCCATCTGCTGGAAGGAGCTGGGTGGGAGCTGCCATCGTCAGTCTATTTCACAGAGCCTTCACCTCCAGCACAAGAGTCTCTAGGGTCACACACTTAAGGTGATTATTCTGAAAAACTGAGTGGAGTGACTTGTCTTATGAAACCCCTGCTACCCACATGTTACTGGACAAACCAGCCAGATCCGTCTTTCGTTCTGCATTAGACCCAAGATGCAATGATGTTGTTTTCATGGTTCATAGTTCAGGGAGATTTACATTCAGTTCCTTTTAGAGAATATAAAGGTGGTTGTTACGTAACAGGGAGTAGACTAGGAGAAATGTCGGTATAATTTCAGCATTTGAAACTACAATTTAAAGACTTAAACTGAGTGTTCTGGACCTGCAACTTCCACCCACTGACTCACGGGTCAGTGAGTGGGTTTGGACAGAAGTTCTGGGAACAGCACAGCAGAACATCTCAGCAGAAGGACCCACTGGTGACTTGTTGCTTCTCACTCCACAAATAGGTGATGGGTCAGCCCATTTCTTTGCTCAAATATCTGTGGGTACACGAGAGGAGGCATCATCCACTCAGGATTTGGTATCGACAATATAACATAACCCATCTTTTACATGAGCATTTCCTTCTCAGAATAAACCTTTTTCTACAGAGCACGGGTTGGGAAATGGCCGTTGGCTTTGCTGTTCTATTTAGTAACTCAGTGTGCTGCGAGAGAGCACTGGCAGTCAGGCTGTCCTTGGATCTGGTCTCCTCTCCTTGAGATGCCAAGAGGAGGCTCCCAATCAGCTCTCAGGCTGCTGCCCTCAGGCACTCAGGGAAGAGGGGGCCAGAGGGTGTGATTGCTGGATTTGTGTAAAGCTGATCAATGGGGCGTTGCGTACGTCTGGCCACCAGCCAGGTGGGTGGACTCCGGCTGTTTATTAACACATGTAAACTCCAGTTTTCTCATTTGTAATAATTATCCCTACCTCACAAGATTGCTGTGGGGATGAAAATGAATGAAGGTATGAAAGCTCTTAAAACAGTGTGGGCACATAGCAAGTGCTCAGTGAACGTTGGTTTGTTGTAATCACCACCACCATCACCACCACCACCGCTATTATTGTGATTTCCATGATGTATCACCTGGCTTGGTAGTAGGCACAGAGAGGTTTAATCAACTACGACTGTCTTCAATTAAAGAAAGAATGGTTGCCTGAGGACATAATGAAAGAAATATCAGTACTATTATTAGGTGCTATTATCATTCCTATTTCACAGGCAAGGAAGCTGAAGCACAGAGAGAAACCTGCCCGGCATCACAAAGAGGGGTCAGGATTCAAAGTCAGTAAATTTCAATCAAGCTCCTAACCCTGGAAAGATTTGAGCCCTGGAAGGAGGATGGCTCTGTAGGACGGCTGCACGGGGGGACTCAAGCCCCAGTTAGATGCTTCAACTATTTCAACCAAATTGAAAGTCTATGATTTTATGGAAACTGTTTATTCAGGTAGCCAACTGCAAAATAGAGAGTGAACGGGGTCAAATATTTTGAAACATGTTCCTAGATTAGTAAACAAAGACTGGGATGCCCTGGGGAGAGATATTTGACTATTAAAAAATCGTCAGTGGGATTCAGTTTTCAACATGGAAGCGGCGTGGGAGGCTAGGCCAAGGCCCCTCCCATCTGAGCTACGCATAACGCAGCTCCCAGGACACACACAAGACTGACGGCTGCATTTCTAATGCTTGTTTACACGTTTCTCATTTGATTCTTCTCTTATTGGAGCCTTGAGAGATGTGACGAGCTGAAGCTTCCTTTAGGGCAGCAAACCCCAGGAAAAAGATAAAGCAATTCTCAGGTGTGATTCAAGATAAACCTCCTTCCCCTTCATTATAAAATACTTATCTCTCTTTATCTCCAAGTGAGCAGCGTTATTTCAATTTAACAGCGTGTGAGAAATGTACCACAATATAATAAAAGGACCAAGGATGCGCTACCTAATGTCAGAATGACAGATGCTTCAATTAGGCAGACAGGACTATTTCTCCCCAAAATAGATAAAGATGAAATTTTTATGAGATTGCGCTGCTTGTGTTTATATACAGTACCGTTACAAGCTTTCATTACAAGGTAAATTAAAATAAAAACTCCTCTTTCAACGGAAGCTGACCATCTTGGTAATAATTTTGTGACTCATAATCACAGTTCATCAAAGTTTCTGGTCTGCTCACGTGGAAGGAGCAGTGTTTGAGGATGGGAGACGACCTCCAGGTAAGAAATCTCACCCTGACATTTATAGATCTTTTCCCAAGAACACTAGGAAGGTGTGACTTGAAGTTACCATTTGGCTGAAGCTTGCGGAGATATTTTTTGACGTGTGAAATTTTCTTTTCTGCTTGGTCTGGGTTTAAAGTCGTTGGACAGTTAATGGCCAGGGTGGGGTCTGCTTCAGGATTTTGCGGCTCATCTTTCTCTCTCCCTTGGCAGATGAAATCCCCAGCAGATCTGCTCATCACCATGCCTGGGACCTGGAGACTATTAGGTAGGGCAGTGGAGGGTCACACTGTGGCTTCTGACCCATTGTTGCCATTTCCTTAATTGTCATCATTACAAATGAAACAGTATTACCAGTAGCAGCCATGCTTTCAGTTTCTAAAGCTTTCTTTCCAATGACTCCTCTGGTCTTCATTTTAGGGTTTTCCGTTCCCCAAACATTATGAGAGCCCATTATTTTATATAATTGGAAAAATACATCAGCTGTGTGAATACATTCGGAATTCTACGAACAAAACGCCGGGTTCCAGGGAAACGGTGGCCTGAGATAACGCGGAGCTCCTCCTCCTAAAACATAAATGAGCATCAGAAGAAATGTGAACACTTGATAAAATATACAGAGGGGTTCACCAGAATAAAAAGGAAGGTCTTGGGCCAGAAGATAACGTGGGACAGTAAGCATGTGAGCTGTAGGTGTCTTCCGCAGAGCTGTGAGTCTCGAAAGAGAGCTGAACGCCAGAGTCTTTGGCTGTAATGTTTGTGCAGGGAAGGGTGTGCGGTCTCAAGCCCAGCTGGCTGGGTGATTGGGGCTTTGACCTTTGCCCAGAACAAGAACCACTGGGACAGGTGGCCTAATTGGCCACAGGAGGAAGTGGAACTCAGCCCAGGTAGACTGGGGTGGGGCTGATTGGAAAATTGAAACTCCAAGCCTGTTCCTCCAAGGAATTTGGGGTCCAAATTTTTATTGCTAACATGATCTTTCATATTTTTTAAAATATAAATTTATTTACAGCAGAGATTATATACTCTGTGGGAAACGTATGAGCCCTGGATTCTGGAAGTTTCCCTTTAGAGTTTTGTTTTGGGGCATTTGTTTCTGTCATGACCAGAAGGGCAGCCCCATGTGGGACAACTGCCTCAGCTTGGGTCATACCGGCTTCCTCTGGGTCCTCGCCTGGACTCTGGTCCTCTGGACCACAGTCCCCTGGAGTCTGGTGTAAACTCAGCTTCCTGGAAGGGCAAGGGCCACCCCGGGTTCTGGTGCCCAGCCCAGCACCTGACACTCAATACCTGTCACAGGTGTTGGACGAATGCTGTTGAGTGAGAGGATGACGGCGTCACCAGGGTTCCACTTCTGGGACTCTGTCTCAAGGTTTAAACAGAAATTCACTTTTACTGGGGGAAAACAACTTGAAGAAACAAACAAAAGTGGAGAATATCTCTCATTCAGTTAACATTTTTAAAAAATGAATACCCATTTTAAGCGCTCTGTGATGTGAGTCTGCCTCCTTCTCCTCTGTGTGTGTCTGCAGCATCCTGACACGGAAGGCGGGACCGATGCTCTTAAACACAGGATCTTTAATAAAGAAGATTTATCATTCCGAAGGCTTCTGTTCCGACTGTCGGGCCTAAGGTGGAGGAGAGAGGGAGAGGTGGTTTGGGGTTTCTAAAGCTCTTGTGTCACAGGAGATACAAAGAGATAATTAGAACTTTGGGTGAGAATGTACTAGAGATGCAGAGGAAGGAAGGGGAGAACGAGCCAGGAGAAGATGGGGTGCCTTTAGCCCTTGATGTCACATTATGTTCCTTCCTATGTCCTCCGCCTGCCTCTTTTTTTTTTTCTTTTTCTGTGATACGCGGGCCTCTCACTGTTGCAGCCTCTTCCGTTGTGGAGCACAGGCTCCGGACGTGCAGGCTCAGCGGCCATGGCTCACGGGCCCAGCCGCTCCGCGGCATGTGGGATCTTCCTGGACCGGGGCACGAACCCGCGTTCCCTGCATCAGCAGGCGGACCCTCAACCACTGCGCCACCAGGGAAGCCCTCTGCCTGCCTCTTGTTTGCAGAAAACTTTATCCTCCTAGGCCTTCCCTGAGTTCCACAGAGCAAATTTAATGAGAGAAGTGAGAAAATGCAGAAAGGAAGGAAAACAGTCCAGCAAGACAAAATAATAATAGTTAAGCCATAAAACAAAGTCAAGGACCTTCAGTTCCTCCTCAAGGGCAAAAGCTAATATTCTGAGCCGTGACTTTGAGCTGTTGTACAGATATTGGAACCCCACCACCCCACTAGGTGGAGGAAGTTAACTGCATGCTGCCCACCAGCACGTAGACCCCAGACCAGATGGAACCAGAGGGTGGATGATGTTGACTCCCGATTACCTCACCACCGACCAGTTGGAACAATGTCCGTGAGCTGCTCAGGTACCTCGTGACCCTTGCTCTAGTGTTGCCTTTAAAACCCTTCCCTGAAAGCCCTTAGGGAGTTTGGGTCTTTTGCGCATGAGCTGCCCACTCCCCTTGCTGGGACCCACACTGGGTGCCTTGCAGTAAACACTGTACTTTCCCTCACCGCAACCCAGTGTCAGTAGGTTGGCTTTGCTGTATGCAGGTGAGCGGACCCAAGTTTGCTTCAGTGACACTGTTGTACCCTGAATGGATGGAGGACAGGGGCCGGTGGAAGGGGGTACCAGTATTTGTGGATGCTTTGATGTGATGTAACCCACATAAACTGAGCCAGACCAGTTGCACCTTAAAGCCACCTTTGCATTCAAAGAAATACCAGTCTGAGCACGAAAAGTGATTATCTAAGTATTTCAAAGGATGGCAGAGCAAAAAACTTCTTAAAAATGGTTCTTCTTTCTTGCTGGTTTCTCACACATGCAAAGGCTGCCACCATCAGCTTTTCTTTTTCTTCTCTCTTAACTACACCAACCTCTCCCCCACAAAGGCAGTGCAGCACTGTCCCTGGTACGAAGTTTATTGATGTGGCTTGAACTTAAAAGACAGAGATCGCTCCAGGAGAAGGAGCAGTGAATCGGGAATCTGATTCGACTCCAAGTCTTCTAAGGAGGACTGGGGACTCGCCTGAGGTCACTTAGCTAGAAAGAGGCAGGACCAAGACCTATTATCTCCCTTTGGCAGGAAGAAAGCCAGCATCTTCTCTGTGTAGTACCCGAGGTTGGGGAGAGAGAGGTCAATAAGCCATGTGGGGAGCTCAGGCTGGGGTTACAGGGACTGAGCTCTACCTAACTGGGTGTGTGTTTGCCTGTGTGCTCAGGGTGAGACCTGGGAGTGACAGCTCTGCTCTGGGATGCAGGGGAAGAGCATCACCTAGTCCTTTTTCCCCCCACCCCTGTCCTTCCCCTTCACCCAGTGTTGCCAGAGCTATTGGTCTTGTGACCTGCAGTGGTCTGGTGCTGATGGAGCCTGGGGACATGGTATCTGTTATCCCATAAGCACTTCTCCCAGTAACAGGTGTAGTGGGATGTGTGTCTCCTTCAGTCACACCAGGCTCCAGATTTGCACAGAGTTGAGAGGAGGTGGCTGGCATACGCAGATGAGGAAATGTGAGACCCAGCCCTCAAGCAGCAACGTGGTGCAGGGTGCAGATGATGGGCAGCCGGGAGGGCTGCAGGCAGATGAAGATCCAAACTGAGTTTTGCCCCAGGGGCAAGACCTTTGGCAGAGGGCTCTCCTGGGTCTGGGATCTAGCACTGGTGGCCGATTATGTGTGACTTTTAAGGCCGAGTCCCTCGCACTAAGTGCCGCACACAACCCACATCCCAGGACAGTCTGGTCAGGAGCGAGGTGGTGGTCTTTGCTGAGTAGACTTCCAGAACCTACACCTCTGTTGTGCCCCCGTAAAGTACGAGGAAGTCTGCCCTCATAACAGACCAAGGCCTCACAGGGCGACCAGGAGGGTCCCAAGATCCCAGGACCAGGAGCCTCCCAGGCCCATCCTCGAAACAGCTTTTCACTGTAGCCAGTGATGTAAACTGCAATTTGCCTGCAAAGATGTTGTTTAGAAGCGTTTCCAAACGTCTGTGGCTGCTCTCATTAAACTATGTTTGCCTACGAATCAAAACTAACGGTATTCTATTTAATTTTCCTCTCTCAAATTGCATGACGCTTAATGTAAACCAATTACTACAATTCTGCTTTCTAAGAAATCAGGAAATGTAATCACGGAGATGCAATTTGTTCGCTTTTCATGAAATATTACAGCATGGCAGCGACAGGAGGTGGCCTTCGGAGGGATCAGAACACGTGTGTGTGTGTGTGTGTGTGTGTGTGTGTGTGTGTGTGTGGTGACGGGGTAGTCATGTGTGTGTTGTGCCTGTGTGTTTGTGCACGTGTGAGATGCATGTCTCTGTGTGGGATGTATGTGTGTCTGCGTGTGTGATGTGTGTATTTACCCAGAAAGCCACACATAGACCTGAGCCAGAGGAAAGGCCAGGGTGTGGGTGAAAGCTTACACAAACACGGAAGTGTTAAGTGTTTCACAAAAGGCTGATCCAACAGACCTTAATTCAGAGACCTGTAGGGCTTAGGGAAGGTACGTGACCACAGATGTGCTTCTGCCTAATTGCCAGCCCATAAAGGGTGAGAGGGCATAATAACAGGCATTTTATTTTAAATTTCCTTTTTTATTTTAAATGATAATAATACTTCCCAGGGAAAGAGGTGAGCGCCCTACCTGCAGCAGTGGCCTGAGAGCAGAGGAAGAGCCATGCTGAGCCTGCAGAGAGGAGAAGTCTCCCTCCCCGGGAGACCCCACAGGTCAGAGGAGCCCCAAACACACCCTCTGCCCCCACCCTCAGGGCCCTGCTGGGATCCTGTGACGCTAGTGAAAAACTGTTCTTCTCAGCAAACTGTTCTCCACCTGGGCCCTGGCTCCAACTGTCCTTCTGAGAGAAGTGAGCCCCTCCCCACGATGGGCAGTGATGAGGTCCTGGGGAGGCTTTGGAGATGCTCTGTGGCTTCACCTGGAGAGCTCTCTCTTAGGGCCAGGGGTGGTGGCTGATAAGCAGTTCTCCCCTTGGTCCTCCAGCCTCAGGCTCTGACCAGGGAGTGAATGCTCTCTGATCTCTTTCCTTTTCTTCCAAAATCCCTAGAGACTCCCATGCAGGCCCCAGGCAAGGGGGGCTTAGAGACCAGCTGAGCAGAGGCAGCCAGGAGCCAGTCACAGGGGTTTGGACCAAGCAGGCGTCTGGTGCTCTGCAGACATTGGGTCCCCTCTGGGGAGGTCACAGCTGCTGTTCCCCAGAGGGCAGGGTGCGCGGGGTTGGGGGGGCATTGTGGGTAGCGGCAGGGGAAGGGCTTCATTTTTTCTCATGGAAGTGAAATTCGTGTAACACATAATCCAGGGCGTTTAGCACACTCGTGATGTTATGTAACCACCAGCTTTCTCCAGCTTAAAGCTTTTTCATCACCCAGAAGACACTTGTACCATGAACTCCTTAACTCTTTAGGGCCCGGATTCCTTCCTTTAAAACCCGTGTTGCCTGAAGTTTCCTCCATAATTTCCATCATAAAGGCCTTGACACACGGCCTGGCGTCTTGCTCCACATTCACATCTCCTTAGAAGCCTCACAGCCAGTTTGGGGAATTTTTGCTCACAGTCTGGAACATCCCTGGCATGTGCTGTCCCGGCTGCAGGTTGGCTGTGCCGGGGGGCAGGTGGGCGCCCACGGGTCAGCTGGTGAGCTGGGGGCGGGGCCGAGACCCAGGGCAAGCGGGCGGGGCAGGGCCTCCTTGGCAAGGCAGGTGGCTTCTCTGAGCACATCAGAAAATGGGCACAACAGTTCTTCTCCAGGGTGGTTCTATGAGCGCTGGAAACTGTGCCAGGAACACGCCAGGAGATGCCTGAGGTCTGGCCGCTGTGCTGCGGATTCGGTGACAAAATGCCTGGGGACGCCTAGTTCACGTGAGTGACCGGTGTTAGTCTCCCTCTTCCCTGCTGGGGGTCGGGTGGGGGGCAGCGTGGGGCTGGGGCTTCACTTCTCGGTCTGGGCCATCAGATGGGAGCGTAGGAGCCTCTGCCTGGAGCCAGGTCTGGGCCCCTCACACACAATTCTCCGGGTGTTTACCAGAGGACCTTGGTGTCCAGGGCTGTGCTCAGCTCCCTCCAGGCCCTGGTGTCTCCACACTTCCTGTCTTATCACCTGTGACATTTTTCAGAATGGATTTTCTATGTGGTGTGATTCCTCCTTCAAGTCAAGAGACCCCGGCATGGCTGCCCTGGTGACAAGCCCCTTTTCCAGATTACACAGGCTTGACCCCACGCTGGGGGACCGGTGGCGAGGGAGGCCTGGATGGGCCAGGTGTCCCGCACAGGGAAGGAGGCTGAGATTTTCCTGAGTGGGACCGAGAGTAAGGGACCCACGGACGAGGGGCAGAGGGGCTCCAGTGTCCCTACCCTGACCCCTGCTGTCACCACAGCAGTACAGGGGGGGTCCATTCTGACAGGCCTTCCCTTTTCTCCCATCCTGAGAGCTGCCCCAGAACCCTCCCTACGGGGGCCAGAGAGAACTGCCCCTCCCCACCAGGCCCTTCTGCAAAGGGGGGCAGGCGTCTTGCACACTCTTCCCCCAGGGAGATGTCAGTAGAAGGTATGATGGAGGACCCTCTCTGGGGCTGGGGAGGCAGGCTTGGGGACCGGGCTGCAGAGGAATCACTGGGAATGATCCAGAAGGAAGGGAGTCACTGCCCACTGCCTGCACCCTTTCTTGGTGTGGCTTTGCTGTTTCTTTTGCCCTCTCAGCATCAACATTGGAGTAACCTGACGTCCCCCCAGAGATTCCCACTGTGGCTCTGGCTGGTGTGTTGACGTGGTCCCCACCTCCACTCCCAACCTCGGCCACCCACAGATGCTCGTGGGGGCTCGAAGGGAGGTTGGAGCACCTGACAGGCTGGCGGAATGCCCAGGACAGAAAAGGTGCCACGTCCCCAGGAACGCTGACTGAGGAGCCCTGGGCAGAAGCCGTTCTGGGTGACCAGAGGAGGTGGAACCAGACGGCCGGTGGCCCCAGGGTCCGAGGTCAGGGGCCAGGGTTTCCTTCTGTATCAAATGTGTCGGGATCTTACCTTCCCAGCTTCGGCACAACAGAAAAACAAACACACAGACCAAATCTTCTCGTTTAAGAGGAAGACACTGAATGAAAGCATTTTATCTTCGTTTTAAGAAGGCAAATCTCACCTGATGGGTTCTCTGTCATTACAGATGTCATGCCTCCCAGCAGGCGTGGCCTCAAGTTCAGCCACTGTCATTTGGGAAAAGCCATGGGGCAAACATGGGGGCCACCGTCTGTTGTCTGGTCGCCCAGTGTCTCATTCGATGAGAATGTCTGAACTTCCGTCACAGGTTAAACTTGACATGCAATCAAACTCAACCTTTAAATCCACAAACTCAGGAGGAAGATGACACGAGATGGCTCTGGGTGCCCGTGACGGCCGTGTGGTGCCCATTTTACGGGACACACGTGTCTATCTTTAGAATATTTATATTCCATCAATCTGTGGCCTCATTTCATTCCTCGTGTACTGAACAGGTTCTCTAGCATTTGCTGAAAAGAATCTCCTGCAGGTTCCCTGAACCTGCACCGTGACGGCAGCGTGAGCGCATCTCGGGCAGAATCGGGTGGGCTTTTCGGGGGTGGGTCTCTGTTAATTCAGAAGCCTAGGGTCGCGTGACTCCGGGGCTGCTTCTGGGGGAGCTGAGGTTTTGGGAACCAGAGCATCAGCGGGAGCCTCCCCTGGGCTGCAGAGGCCACAGCAGCACTCAGACAGAACCCAGGGGTTTCAAGCACCCACAGCCATAGGTCCACTTGAGGTGGCCACCTGCATCCTGGCCTCTGAGTGGGCGAAGAGCTGGGGAACAGCTCCCTGACTCCGACCAGCACTGATGTCACCATGGTCCCATGTCTGCCGATGGCTCCTTCATCTCCCTGAGAGGCAGCTCAGCTTTGTAGACTCTGGCGGCGGGCTGTTGGGGTCCTCGCCGGAAGCCCAGAGGCCAGAGGGTGGTCTTCGGCATCGGGACAGTTGACAGGAGTGACTGATGAAAGCAAAGGCCCCTCCCACTCCTGCCCATCTCCTGGCACCCCACAGTGCTGCTTCTCTAAGGAGTCGCCCGACCTGCTGCCAGCTTCTCGCCCTCCCCCGAGACCTTCTTGTAGGTTGTCACCAGGCTGCCAGGCACCCTGGACACATCTGCATCTCAGCTGATGCTCTGCTGACCCCTGTTCCTGAAGCACTCCAGGCGGCCCCCAGGACACGGCCCTCCCGGGGTAGCCCCTCCCTGACCCCCTGTCTCCTGTGCGGGCCCCTCCCCTCTGCTCACCTGCGCCACCCAGGCCTCAGCTCTCTCCTCTGACTGCCGCCTCCTCCCGAGGTGACCTCTTTTGGTCCTGTGCTTGGCAGAACAGTGGCCCCAAAGATGTCCCCACCCTAGTCCTGGGAACCTGTGAGTATGTGCCCTTATATGGCAAAGGGACTGTGTGGCTGGACCCTGAGATGGAAGATGGTCCTGGAGTGTCAGGGTGGCCTGTGTCATCACAGGACTCCTGGGAATGTGTAAAGGGAGCTCAGAGGAGAAGGGAAGGCCATGTGATGATGGAAGATGCCCAGGTGCTTTGCCAGGTCCGTTGCTCTCAGCAAAGACCCTGCAAACAAGTTTTGGGGTGTCACTGTCACAACCCAGCAGCCTGGGGGCTACTGCCAGGGACCTGGCACAACCAGCTCCTGGGGAAGACCTGGACACTAAAAACCTGCTCAGGTAACCATGCTGGAGGACAGAACGGGCAACGGTGTTCCTTGGCATCTTCAGTGAATGGAGGGAAGTCAGTCACAATGAGTATACAGGGCTGATGGTGAAGCATCTTTCCTGAGGCGTGAGGACCAGCCTTCTTCAGTTAGGATCCTTCCCAAGCTACGTCCTTCTTTTCCTTTTCCCTTTTTCATTTACTTTAAGACAATTTCACCCTATGTTACTGTGGGAGGAGTCCACGGATGGGGTCCCTGGTCTTGGCGCCCCAGAAGCTGGAGAGAAGTCGGGCTTCCCTTGCCCCAGGCTGCGGCGGCACCATGCCGGCCATGTGGCATCCCCGCCACCGGATGTGAGCTAAGGGAGGTGTTGCAGGTGGGGCTCGCCCACTTCTGTTAACACATTTACAGAGGGGATGTCTTCTCTCTGAATGCCAACCCCAGTCTCCATGATTCAGGGAGAAAGGAAAGGCTTGGGGCTGGAAACAGGAGTGAGACAAAAGGGGAAATCAACACTATGGTGTTAGGTGGACTCTCCAGTGGACCTCACCTCTGGAACACACTGGACGGAACCCGTCGATGATGTTTCCAGCCAACATCACTTTCCTAGGGCCATAAAAAGTACCCAGGCTGGGGAGCTTAAAACAACAGAAGCTTTTCCTCTCATAGTTTTGGAGGCCAGGCGTCTGAAATCAAGCTGTTGGCGGTAGGGCCAAGTTGCCTCAGAAAACTCTAGGAGAGGACCCCTCCTTGCCTTGTTCTTGCCACTGGTGGTTGCCGGCAATCCTTGGCTTGTAGCCGCATCACTCCAGTCCCATGGCTTAATTCTCCCCAGGTCTTCACCCTTCATCACCTTCCCTCTTTGTGTGTCTCTTTGCCCAAATTTCCCCTATTTATAAGGACCCCAGGTGTATTGGATTAAGGCCCATCTTAATGACCCCATTTTAATTTGATTACCTCTGTAACGACCCTATTTCCAAATAAGTCCCAGTCTGGGGACTGGGTTAAGGCTTCAGTATGTATTTGGGGGGACACAATTCAACCCGCATCCCGGCCTATTTCTTAGAGGCTCACTGGTGCAGGATAGGCCTCTTCTCTCTTCTTTTCCCCGGAGCTGGGACACCTTGGCTGAGAGAGGTGAGAGCCGGGAGGATTGCCGGGGCCCACAGTGACACACGTCCAACAAGGATGCCCAGTGACAACATCCTCTCCCACCCCCTCCGAGTGGGGAGAAAGGAGAGCCTTGGGAAGTGGGGCTGTGCGGGGCCTATTCTTTTTTTTTTTTTTTTTTGCAGTACGCGGGCCTCTCACTGCTGTGGCCTCTCCCGTTGCGGAGCACAGGCTCCGGACGCGCAGGCTCAGCGGCCACGGCTCACCGGCCCAGCCGCTCCGCGGCACGTGGGATCCTCCCGGACCGGGGCACGAACCCGCGTCCCCCGAACCGCCAGGCAGACCCCCAACCACTGCGCCACCAGGGAAGCCCGGGCCTTATTCTTAAGTGGCTTCCTCCTGGCCCATCTCATCATCACCACCATGACAGGGGTAGGAATTTTAAACTTAATTGTGAAGGTATCGATGGTGCATCTTACACGAGATGCCTGCCTCTTACAGTGATACAAACCCCTCCAGAAAATAGCATCTGATGACATGGGCTGCGGCGGTGACTTCTTTCCCGATCGGGGAGCCCCGAGAGACAGTGACGGGGGCCCCGACACCCATCCACCTCTTTTCCGACAGGGATGTGACCGAGGCCCTTCCCCTCTCCTCCTTCTCTCCCCGCAGCGCCTGGCACAGGAAGTGCCCCTCTGGCCTGTTGTTGGAGGATGTGTATGAACCATTTCAAGTGTTTTCATCTGCAGTTTGGTGTCAGACCGTGAAGGTTTCATTTCTCTTTGCTTGAAAACCGTCTTGTCTTTATATCACTTATTCACTGGTCTAATTATAAGCAGCCCACCTGTCCTCCTGGGGGGGGCTGGGGTTGGGCTGGTCCATCCTGCAAGGCAGGGGCGGGGGAGGAGGGCTGTCCTTTTCTCCAGGCTGCACCGTCCTGTCCCGTGTCATCGAGCCCAGGGCTGCCTGTCTCGGAGCCTTGGGGTTCTTCTCTGCCCTGCCCCAAGGAGGATGTAGGGTCTGGACCGTACATCGTGATGACTAGAAAAACAGGAGACCCACCACCCCTCCCCGGGTGTGCAGCTAGGTCTGTGCCAAGGCAGCAGGGATTCCGGAACCGCCCCACACCACCAAGAAGTAGGCAGAGAGTCCGGCCTTCTGACTCTTTCTGCGCCTGTTGATTTGAAAACCAGCCCTGTACCCGGAGGGCAGGGAGAGACCCAGAGCGAGGCCGGCACTGCACACGGGCAGGAGGCAGGTTAGTGAGCAGGAATCTTACTGACGACGCTTGTCTCCGTGGATCCCTGTGCCTGCCCACCTGCCCGAATCATAAAGGTTTATAGAGAGGCCTTAACGGGGTTCAGTCTCGTACACCATCCAGATGGCCTCAACGCTTGACTCTCCCAAGGCTGCGTCTGGTTCTCAGGTCCACTGGTGGTCACATCCTCTCGATGACCCCCTCCGAGAGCGCTATCTGGCTCTTAGCTGCCCTCCTCGGAGCTGCAGAAGCCACAGGTAAGGCTAAGAGACAGAGGACTGTCGTTCAAAAGCAGCGCAAACTGCTGCCTCCCCAGAGATGGTTTCGGGGACGTTACACCTGCAGGGCGGGCTCTGGACCTGCTTCCCACCCACCCTGTGCACCTGGGGTCTTTCCCTCCGATGCCGCGCTGTCCTACCTCCTGGCACAGTGCTCTCTGCTCCTGGGGTGTCCACGCTCTGGCACAGAGAGCCGCTGCTCCTTCCTCTGGGGCCTGAGCTGAGCCTCCAGAGGCCCCCGTGGAGAAGCCACAGGGTCACTCAGTTCGTGCACAAGGCTCCCCTCCAGAGCTCCAGGGAACCGTCTCCATGTTATTCAGTGACCGTCACCTTCAGCTCCTGCCTTGGCAAAGCCAGCACAAGGGTGGGGGCTTGTCACGGAGACCTGGGCATCAGACAGGGACGTGAAAGCTGCTTTCAGCAGGACCACAGACCTTTGCTCGTAACCAGAGAAGCCGCTTGCCATTCTCGTGTCTCTCCCATGTCATCTCACAGCCCCCACACTGGGACCCTCAATGCCTGGCCCAGGTGGGAGGGTGTCCCCCAGGAGTGGAGCGGGGTCTAGTAATGGGCATTTTAACTTAGATGTGGCAGCGACAGCAGTAACAACGACGGCAATAACAATGGTGAAAGATGGGCTGTGAGTGCCGGGCTGACCTGGGGCTTCTCAAAGGCAGGGAGTAGGGATTTGGTTTCCCTGGGCGAAGAGGTGCACTCACCCACAGGGCAGGGCAGGGTTTGGGGTTGACCTCAGAGAAGGGTCTGGGGTGGCACAGCCAGGGCCCTTGTGGGATAGTATATGCAGCAGTCTGGGCTTCACTACCGGGCGTGGGTCGGGGGGTGCAGGGTGTGGATGGGCACCGTGGCCTTGGGTCCAGCTGGGTTTAAGTTCTTTGGGGCAGTGACCATAGGGGACAGGGTGGCCTTGCTGGTGCCAGCTGGGTCCATGTGAAACCTCTGGTGGGGACAGGTAGGGGACTTGGGGCAAGGGGCATCCTGATAACCCAAGAGTGAATCCGTGTCCCCATTTCTCAGCCTGGAGAAGAAGGCCCCTGTGCAGTGAGTGATCTCCAGGGAAACAGAACCAATGGGAGGTATATGTATATATATGTGTGTATGTGTATATATACATATGTGCATGTGTATATGCATGTGTACGTGTATATGTATGTGTAATGCACGTGTATATATTATGTATGTGTGTGTATGTGTATATATGTATAGTATATATGCATGTGTGTATATGTGTATGCGTATATGTATGCGTATATATGTATGTGTATAAGTATGTGTATGTATAAGTATGTGTATGTGTATACGTGTATGTATGTAGGTATATGTGTAAGTGCATGTGTACATATATGTGTGTTGGTCTATATATATGTGCATGTGTATATGTATGTATATATGTATGTGTATATATGTAGGTGTATATGTGTATATATATATGCATGTGTATACGTATGTGTGTGTGTGAATATGTATATGCATGTGTATGTATCCATGTGTATGTATATGTATGTGTAGGTGTATATCTATATATCTATATCTATATAGAGAGAAGAGATAGAGGGAGACAGAGACAGAGAGAGGGAGACAGAGAGAGATTTATTTTAAGGAATTGGCTCACATGAGTGTGAGGGCTTCCAAGGGCAGTCCAGCAGGCTGGGGACCCAGAGAAGAGTTGATGCTGCAGTCTTGAGTCTGAAATATGCAGTCCTTCCACGGTGGGGGAACTTCAATTGTTTTCTTTTAAGGCCTTCAACTGATTGGGTTAGGCCCACCCACGTATGGAGGGTGATCTGCTTTACTCAGAGTCACATATTTACATGCTCATTTCATCTAAAAGTTTGTGTCTGGATCCTGGGGCTGGGGTACCCCAGAGGGAGCAGAGAAGACCAAGGGCACCTCAGCTACGTCCAGACCTGGGCAGCTCCTGGGGCCCCACCACCTCCGTGGTGAGTCATGGGAGCCGAGATCTGTGGGGGGTTTTCCTCACTTGCGGCTGACAAGGAACTTCCGGGGAACAAGCCAGGGAACTGGGTTTCTGCCCAGAGCCGTCTCAGAACAGGCTGCACTTTCTCTCCCTGTCTGTAGGGTGGAGCGAGATGCAGCTTGGAGAGAGATGCTGTGGCTGGGAGGTGGGTCAGGACCTTGGAGGGGCTCCAGGCTGCTGGGGTCCTTGTCTCTTACCACCGAGTGGCTCTGTCTGCCACGTCAGGGGGCTGTGGGGTGAGTGGGCTACAGGAAGGGTGTGTGTGTCTATGTCCACATTGATATCTGTGTCTGTAATGTCTATTTCTGTATCTATACCTATATATGTCTTTATTTATGTCTATTTCTCTCTCCTCAGTATTTCACAAAGTGGGTATTTTGTATATATATATATATATATACACTCACATACGTACACATCTTTCAGGTACACTTGAGATAACGCTTAACGACAGTAAACTTCACTCCGACAGCAGAGTCTGGCTGTTCAACTCGGCTCTGTCTTCTGCGGGTGGAGCTGCCGTCTGACTGCCTGGGTCTCTCCAGGCAGCTCTGAGGAGTCTAAGAACGGGGTGGTTAGAGAAATGGTGCGTTGAAGAAGAAGGCATTTCTACATCAGTACTGCCTCTTACTTCTGGACGCGTGAACTGCCTCCCAGCTTCTGGAAGGATCCCGGTGAGGATCAGGTAATTCAGGCATCTCTGTCCTCCTTCCTCTCCCATCACTGTCTCTCTCTTTTTCCCCCCCCCCCTCCCCCAAAGCCCTTGAGCCCCAGATCCTGCCATTGAAACGGGAGGGGAGTAGTCCCAGGATATTAGCCCAGCAAAGAGCAGAGGCAGACGAACATGCTGGCCATCCCTGTGCTTGACCAGTTGGAAGAGGGACGGGGCTAACCCTGCGGCTGGGAATGTCTAGACTGCCTATAAAGCATCCCCAGAGCTCGCTGATCTGAGTCGGAATCTAACCTGCGTGCTGAGGGGGCTGTGCTCCTGGCTTGCCCCTCAAGGCTCAACTTCCTCATCTGTAAAATGGGGATGATGACACTGAGCTGTGAGTTTTAAAGGCGATGACGTGCCGAAAGCCTTCTGCTCGGTGCTGGGGACAAGGTCAGGTGCCACTGTTATCTCTCAGCCTCAATCTTCTCATCTATCAAGTGGGCATAACTACCCCACAACCAGGCAGTGTAGGAGGGGGATTACACCACACGTCTCAGAATTGATACTGATGACTAATAATTTTCGTCCTCTCTTCAACTCATCAGAGGATGAATTTTCTAACTCAAAGAACTATCGAAAAAGAACAACTGCTTTGGGAAGTGAGGTCTCTGTCGCCAACTGTCCAGGTAGAAGCTGGCTGACCCGTCGTCTGGAGCATGGTAGGAGGGCAGCTGACCTTTCACTTTCTGTCCAACATCAGGGGCATCACGTTGGGAGCCGATGGAGCAGGAGGGAATCAGCGGAGGCGAGGCCCCTCATTCGAGGCTGCCCTGTTAGGGCTGCTTTCCAGGTGCTGACTTTGGCCTGGGCTCCAGGCACCATCCCCAGGCCCAGCCTCTGACCTAGTCCCTAGGCCTTGCTCTCCCACTAACTGTCCCACTAACAGGACAAACAAACCCAGGTTTGGGCTTTTTATTTTCCGCCACATTTTGGAGCAATGTTATGATCTTTAAGGCTGAAAATGTCACCCCCTCCAAAGGCAGCCTAGAAACCTGGCCCCTTAACGCACAGGACAGGCCTGGAACTGTGGGCACCCAGGCAGCCTGCAGGGTTACCTCCTCTCGGGGGTCCTATCCCACTCCCTGCTCTGGGTCCAGGCGTCTGCTGAACTGCAGAGAAAGGGCTTCACACATAAAAGCAAATGAAACCAGAGGACCTCCCGTGGCACCGGGGTGGTGTCTGGACATGCTGTGTGTAGAACGGGGGAGTGCTGGGCCACTGAGCAAGGGCTCCTCCATCACTTTTCTTGAAGCAAGAGAGACACAAAACTGTAGCTTTTCTTTCCATTTGCATGATTTTTTTGAATTTCATTTTACTTTTTTATAGAGCAGGATCTTATTAGTTATCCATTTTATACATATTAGTGTATACATGTCAATCCCAATCTCCCAACTCATCACACCACCTCCCTGCCACTTTTCCCCCTTGGTGTCCATACGTTTGTTCTCTCCATCTGTGTCTCTATTTCTGCCCTGCAAACTGGTTCACCTGTACCATTTTTCTAGGTTCCGCATATATGCATTAATATACGATATTTGTTTTTCTCTTTCTGACTTACTTCACTCTGTATGACAGTCTCTAGATATTTTTCCCTCGTCATCTTCAGACAGGCAGAGGATGTGCGCGTGTGGGGTGTACAGACACACTCCCAAGTTTCTACAGAGAATGGAAAAACATGACAGGCTGTCACTTATTTCTGCAGGAGAATTAATGCCTTTTGGGGTCCTGACAGCCTTGGGCTTCCAGCAGCCTCGCCTGGTGTCTCCTGGCTTCTCTACAGGGCTTTCGCACCTCCCGGCACCCATCCCTCCTCATCCTCCACCCTTCCTAGTGTGTCTAAGAAGGCTGACACCAGCAGCAGAGAATTTGAGCTCTGCCTCTATCTGCCCGCTGTTCTTACAAGCATCACAGAACCAAGAGACGCCTGCCACACAGATTTCAACCCACACGCCTTCTCCTCCCACCTGAACTGCCTCCTGCCAACGACTTTCTCTGCCAGCTGCTGACGTGTGGAAGCCATGTACCTACCAGCCAGTCACCTCTGCTTGGGGATCTGCAGAAACCTCGGAGGTGACCTGTCCACGCTGGATGGGTTTTTTTCTGCTCACCCGTCCCTCCCCAGGGCTCCCAGCTCAGGGAATTGCCCATCCGTCCAGGGCTTAAGGTTCACTCTGGGGCCTTCTGGATTCAGCCTTCCTCTGCCCAAGCACTGGGGACTCTGTGTCTCCAAAAGTTCCAAATGCGTTCACTTGTCATAATCTCCTAGATCCCCCATCCCCTCCCATCATCCTTTACACTGAAGCCATAGGGAGCTTTCAAAAGTACACATTTTATTACGTCACGTCCGTGCTTAACTCCCTTCAGTGACTCCCAGCGTTTGCAGGAACTGGTCTGAACCCCCAGCATGACTGGAAGATCCTGCACCACCTGCTTCTGGGCCTGCCCTGCAGACCCCGCCCCCTTCAGGCCCTGCCCACCAGGCCCCGCCCCCACAACCGTGCCCCTGCAGAATCTGCCCCTACATGGCCCTGCCCCACGAAGACCCTGCCCCACCAGGCCCCACCCACTAAGCCCCGCCCACTCATAAGGCCCCGCCCCACATAGCCCCACCCCTGCCCACGCAGGCCCACCTCCGTTAGCTCTGGCCTCTCCAGAGCTTGGTCCTGCAAACACGGGGCCTTCCTTCCTGCCTCAGTGACTGCACCTGGGACACCCCTTTGCACTCCTCTTCCTCTCCCCACCCCTGACCCGTGTCTGCACACCCTGGGCCTGTCTGGGACCCCTGCAGAGCCACCTCCCTGACCCTGAGTCCCTGAGATGCTGCTGTCCTGCCAGTTCCAAGGACGAACCAGCTTTTGAACCTGTGGCTCCCTCAGGTCCTGGCCCCACCCAGACCGCCTCCAAGCTCCGGCCTCATGCATCCTACACATCCTCTGCATCCTCTGTGCCCTGGTGCCTCCCAGAGGGGACCTGACCCCACCCGGCCTCCCAGAGGCAGCTGCGGATGGAGGTGGGCTCAGGGCGCTGCAAGCGCTACCCACCTGGCTTGAAGATCCCCCCACCACCCGAGGCCCAGGGCTTCTCCCACCAGCGCCCTCTACTTCTCTAGAACATCCATTAATTTAGCTACACTTCCTGAGTCTAGACATTTTCTGAAAGTTTGTGCCTAAGATGAAACCCAGACTCATTCTGTCACTACATTTCGTTGGAAAAAAGAACAAACAACCTTCCAGATGTCATGGTAACAGACCCCTTTTCTCACTGTGATTGCGAGGTCTTCCCAGCTGTTATCTTGGTTACATCCACGCTCCTGACAAATGACGCGCTCTTCCTTCCCCGCCTCGCCTTCTCCAGGCGAGATCTCAGACGGATGGAAGATGTCTCCTGGAACCCCACAGCCTGCCAGCCCCTTGAGGGGGGCAGAACTTCACGGACCCGCCAAGTTCCTGCGGGTGTCCGTGTTTTATCTTTAATATGCTTAAAGACAGATTAGCACCAGGGTAAGGAAGAGTCAACAAAAACCTGTCTTTACCTGGAATTTTGGTTGAATTGTTCATGGCCAAGAGCTCCTTCTGAAAGCAGATGACCTGCATCAACACTGGGTCTGGGAAGGCTCCCTTTGGAATCCTCCCAGGGACTCGGCCCCCTCTGTGGGGTGTCTGGTGGAAGGCGGGCATCATTCCCCCATCACTCCCCGAGTCACTGACACTCATGCTGGGAAGTGCACAGGGAACTAGGAACTGGAGGACAACTCTAGCTGGGGACTTGGTGCCCTGCAGGGGTGAGAAGATAGTAGCGAATCCGGCCCTCTTCTCTAAGTGCACGAGCCCCTTGTTCTGACCTCCCAGTAGATCTGCTGGGTTGTTGCTGTACGGGCGGCCCTTGCTTGTTTCTTTGGGTCGGGAGACTTAGAGGCCTCTGGGTCTGGATCCCAGCCCCGCCGTTATGGCTGTTTGGATGTGGACAAATCACTTTCCAGAACCGTTAGGTCAGGGACGTCAAGCCCTGAGCAAGGCTATTTACCATGCAGTCTTCAGAGGTTACTGAGGCAGTGCCTGCAGATGACAGGGAAGCCTGGCAGGGAGGGGGCTGAGTGAGCACTTGAGGTGGGCGCTGCGTTATCTCCCTGGGCCTCGGCCAGTTGGCCAGATTGGTCCATCCCTCCCAGGCCACATGCGTGATTGGCCGGCTCCTCTGTTGTGGAAGCCCTTTCTTTCTACATTACAGTTCAGGAGTGAAAGCGGCTTCTCTGTAACCCTTCCCACGTATCATTTTGTTTTTTGCCCCTGGCTGACTGGGTCCTTGTATTTGTTTCCTGAGACTGCCATAACAAAATACTACAGGCTGGGTGGCTTAAGTGACAGACATTTATTATCTCACAGTTCTGGAGGCTGGATGGCCATGATCAAGGGGTCAACAGGGTTGGTTTCTCTGAAGACCTATCTCCTTGGCATGTAGATGGCTGTCTTCTCCCTGTGTCCCCACATGGTCTTCACTCTGCACACATACATTCTTGGTCTCTCTTTGCAGGCCCAAATTTCCTTTTCTTATAAGGACACCAGTCAGGTTGGATTAAGGCCCACACCAATGACTTTGTTTAACCTTAATTACCTCCTTAAAGACCCCATCTCCATAGACAGTTACATTCTGAAGCACTTGGAGTTAGGACTTCAACATAAGAATGAGGTGGGGCACAATTCAGCCCATAACTGCCTCCCTGAACAAATCACTCCACCTCTCTGGACCCTGGATTACTCATAAGTAATATGGGGATGCTGACAACAATGATGATGATGATGATGGTGATGGTGATGATGATGATGGTGATGATGCTGGTGATGGTGATGATGATGATGGTGATGGTGATGATGATGGTGGTGATGGTGATGATGATGGTGATGATGGTGATGATGATGGTGATGGTGATGATGCTGGTGATGATGGTGATGGTGATGATGCTGGTGATGATGGTGATGGTGATGATGATGGTGATGATGATGGTGATGGTGATGATGGTGATGGTGATGGTGATGATGATGGTGATGATGGTGATGATGGTGATGATGGTGATGATGGTGATGGTGATGATGATGGTGATGGTGATGGTGATGATGGTGATGATGGTGATGGTGATGATGGTGATGATGGTGATGGTGATGATGGTGATGATGATGGTGATGATGATGGTGATGGTGATGATGCTGGTGATGGTGATGATGCTGGTGATGGTGATGATGGTGATGATGGTGATGATGATGGTGATGATGGTGATGATGGTGATGATGATGGTGATGATGATGGTGATGGTGATGATGGTGATGGTGATGATGGTGATGGTGATGGTGATGATGATGGTGATGATGGTGATGGTGATGATGGTGATGATGGTGATGGTGATGATGGTGATGATGGTGAGGATGCAGGTGATGATGACGATATTGCTGATAACAATGGCACCTGTCCACTAGGGTTGGTGTTTGGATCAAATGAGTTAATGAATGTAAAGTGCAATAGTCGATGTCATATAAGTCTTAGTTGTTATCATTCTTCTTACTATAATGAATTTTTTAAACACATAATTACCCCAAATCCCTGAAAGCTGGCTTTTGGTTTGTCACAGACCTGAGTGAATCATCAAAAAGCCTGTTAGTGGCAGACTCTGTGAGACATGATGGGTGTCAGCCTGACACCACGGAGGGAAACAGAAACGATTTAACAGCAGCCTCCAGACTGCACTTTCTATAACCAAACCAGTGTATATATGTTCACAGAGAATTTTACTCATTTGAAAAAAGGCCCAATTATTTTCCTGGGGTAGGGAGGCAGGGAAGTGCATCATTTATTTCAGAATAGTTTCCACCCACCTAGGACAAAATTTGGAAACCCAAAAGTATGACAGACAATCCACGGAGTGGTAGGTGCACACCCTGCTCCTTCTCAGTGTATTTCTGCATTTATGCTTTAACCTATGAGCTCCGTGACCTTGGGCAACCTGCATAACCTCTCTGAGCCTAAGTTTCTTCATCAATAAGACTGAGATGAGGGACTTCCCTGGTGGCACGGTGGTTAAGAATCCACCTGCCAATGCAGGGGACATGGGTTCAAGCCCTGGTCCAGGAAGATCCCACATGCTGTGAAACAACTAAGCCCATGCACCACAATACTGAAGCCTGAGTGCCTAGAGCCCAAGAGCCACAACTACTGAGCCTGCATGCCACAACTACTGATACCCACGTGCCTAGAGCCCGTGCTCTGCAACAAGAGAAGCCACCACAATGAGAAGCCCGCGCACTGCAACGAAGAGTAGTCCCTGCTCGCCTCAACTAGAGAAAGCCAGTGTGCAGCAACGAAGACCCAAAGTAGCCAAAAATAAATAATTTTTTTTTAAAAAGAGACTGAGATGATAGCAGCCTCGTATTAGTTTCCTGTGGCTGTTGTAACCAAGCACTACAGGCTTCAACCAACAGAAATTGGTTCTCTCACAGTGCTGGAGGTGGAAAGGCAGAAATCAAGGTGTCAGCAGGGCTCTGCTCACTCAGAGCTTCCAAGGGAGGATCCTTCCTTGCCTCTTCCAGCTTCTGGGGGCCCTTGGGTATGCCTTGGCTTGTGATAGCTCCATTTCAATCTCTTCCTCTGTGGCCGTCTTTGTGTGTCTCTCTCCTCTTCTTATAAGGATGACAGTCATGTTGGATTACGGCCACCCAATGACCTCATCTTTAACTGGTTACATCTGCAAAGACCCTGTTTCCAAACAAGGTCACATTCACAGGTACTGGAGGTTAGAGCATCAATATACCTTTTGGAAGGGGGGTACAATTCATCCTTTAACAAGCCCTTATTTCCTGGGGCTGCTAGGTGGATAAGGAAGTTGGCAGATGGAAAATCACACATTGTGTTCATAGTAAGTACTCAACAGGTTTTAGCCATCATCACCACCACCACCACCATCATCATTATCGTCATCATCACTATCACCACCACCATCACCGTCATCATTGTCATCACCATCATCACCATCATCACCATCATCATTATCTGTATTAACAAGGAACTTCTATGAATACAGGAAGTGAGGAAGGCTTTGGGAGAAGGGAAATACTACTGAAGATAAGGTCCTTTTTGGCACCTTACACTCAATACCAGCCTCCTCCCACTGCCTTTGCACATAGAACCGGAACTGTGCCCTCTGCTTCCCATGAGTGTCAAGTTAACTTCACTGCAGTTGGAGAACCAAGATACCTCTGTTGCTATACCCTGTTCACTTAAAATGATTGGACCACCTGCTATCTGAGTGGTGTGTTATGGAGAGAAAAATAAATTATTACTTAGACACCGTCTTTTCGGCCAAGGAACACAGGTTCTCCTGAAGAAGCAGATGTTTATCCACCCTCTCCAGGACGAGTAGCCATGTGAGAAGAGCTTGCTAGAGGTAGAAACATATTCTATGGGATCTCAGAGGGTCACACCTGTCCAGCTCAGGGCTGCATCCCCCAGAGAGAGCAAAAGAAATATACAACATCCTTGAGGGCTTTTTGACTCATTCATTCATTCAGTGTTCACTGAGGCCCACTTGTGCCAGTCCCAGGGCATGCAGTGACAAATTAAACACAAATCAATGGGAGTGAGGAGCAGCTGGGGTGATGACACAGCACTCACATGTGAGGCAGTGGCTGTCAGTGCAAACAGAGTGTCTACCTGGGCTGGTCAGGGGAGGCTCCCAGAGGAGGCTGGACTTGGTGTCCTGGGAAGGTTGTGGGTGAGTAGGGAGGAAGAAGAACAGAGGGTCCCAGATGCTATGCTTTTACAGGTCACTATCAGTTGTGTGCCTGGCCAGGTGACCATCCTTTCTAGCACCGTGGTTCTCAGGCCACACACCACCAAGATGAATAAGGCAGGAAAGTTCATATCACACTTTTAAACTCATTCTATCAAAAGTGGACAATAATAGTCAAAGCTTTGGCAGAAATCAGATTGGTTAGAGAAACTCAAATGTGGCCATCTTTCTTCAAATTACAGAAATCATTAAGGTCACAGATAGGATTTCCTTAGGCATTAGTTTTGTGTCATTTTTGTCTTAAAAATTTAATTATATATATAAATATAAATATATATAATACACCCCTTTTGGCAGTAATTAGCCAGATTGTTCCTGGTCCATGTGATGAGGTTACATGTGTTGCTGTCTTGTTGTCTGCAGAGAGCACCTTACCTGGCCATGGCTCCTCCTCCAGATGAGACCCGCTGCTCGGCATGCTGCCTCCTATAAGAACAGCAGGTGGCAAGGTGCTTTGGGATCCAGGGGACAGACAGGTTCAACAAGTCCAGTTAGCATTTCTTGGTTCTGGAGCCACCATGACACCCTAAGACTAAAATGTTTGTCGTCCTGGCCACTGAGTGAGCTGAGAGAGTCCAGGAAGTACATTGCAAACTCTGTACTCACGTGTAAAACCACAAAACAAAACAAAGCTGGAAGTCTCCGAGCTTTCGATAAAGGGTCAAAACCTTTGATAAATGTTAATTTCACGAGGCAAAGGTCAGCCTCTGAATGGCCAAGCAACACAGCCAAAGGAGATGCCATTATAAGAACCCCTC